>NW_028295111.1:0-185543 GCF_964341445.2 Mesoplodon mirus | reverse complement strand
TAACTGTGGCGTGCTTTAATTTTTTTGTTTTGTTTTGTTTTTCATGGGGTTGGAATCAAAGTCTGCATGAGAAAGGAAGGACTGAAAGTCGGATGGGAGAATGAAGGAAAGGGGAGGAAAGGGGTAAAAACTGAGGAAAGAGGAAGGAACGTGGCTCAGGGCTAGGAAGGTCAAAAGAGATTCATGGATTTATGAAAGGAAGCAGGAGTGAGGGTGAAAGAGCAGAAGTAAAAAGCAGGGTCAGAGGTCAGGGTTGACAGAACAAAATGTGAGTAGAGTTGAAGATGACAGAATGTGAGTCTAGGTTTACTAGGAGAAATAGGAAAAGTCTCTTGGGGAGGTTGGCCTTAAGTCTCACAACCACCACACAGGTATTTAAGAAAACAAGAGGTTCAGGACACATCTCTGAAAGGTTTGAGTTGCCTTATGCAGGTGTGATTATAGTGGGGGTATAGGGAAATCTACCAGAGAGGTGGCTAGGGCTCAGAGTTATCCTAGGGGCAGCTGATGATAGGGGCAGGGCCAAGGGAAGTGCTGCCTCAGGAGGCCCACGAATAGGGCCTGGTATGTAAATCACCATGTACTCAACACCTAAGCACCAGGGCAGCTAATGCACTATTCAGTTAAGCCTGGCAATGACAGGCAAGGCCAGTATTCCTGTGCCACTTCACTTAGAGACATGCAGCAAAGGGCTGAGGTCACATCGCATGTGGAGGTACAAGGCCTCAATTTGAGGCCCAAATGCCTCTGAAGTCCTCAGTATTTGCAAGTGGCTGCAGGCGTCCAACTTGGCTTTCAGAGCACAGCATGCTGAGATCAAACTTCTGGACAGGCCTAAGTATTAACTTGAGGGGCTTCCTCCATTGACCAGGGGGCATGCCACCTTCTGTAAACATCACCATCAACTGAAACGCACGAGAAAAATCCGACGGAAGCATCCACTGTCACGGGTGAGAGCAGTGGTGGCACGCGCACTGGGCAGCCGCTCCAACAGCCACAGGATGCAGGCGCCCAGCGGTTCAGGGGCTCCCTGGGAGGCCTCGTGGGGCAGCTCGAGGGAGTGAGGTTGGGAGATAGCGGCAGGGGTGGGCGTCAAAAGGAATGACATGGGGAGAAGGGAGAGATGGAGGCAGTGGATAGTGGATAGTGGATAGTGAAAATGGGAAAACTGGCAATTTTCATGTTCAAAATTATTTTTTGAGATGTCATTCACATGTCATAAAATTCACCTTCTGAGACTGCAAATTCAGTGTCATTTCATACATTCTCAAGTGTATGTAAACATCACCATCATGTATCCCATCACGTTTTCATCACCCCACAAAGAAGCCCCCATAACCATCAGCAGGCCCTCTTCATCCCCTCCTCTTTCAGTCCCTGCAACCATTCATTTCCTTTCTGTCGCTATGGTTTGGCCTTTTCTGGACATTTCATGAAATAATACAACTGTGACCACTGTGTGGGGCTTCTCTCACTTAGCATAATGTTTTCAAGTTCGTCCATGTCATAGCATGTGTCAGTACTTCACTCCTTTTTATGACTGTGTAATATTTCACATATACACCACATTTAAAATATCCATTCATCCATTGATGGGCATTTCGGTTTTTTACACTAATAATCTCCATTTATTGACAGTTGATTCTGTGCCAGGCAGCACCAGGCTAAGTTACTGACCTTATTTCACAGATAAAGAGGCTTGGAGAGTGTGAAGAGTTTGCCCAAGATTAAGAGCTAGTAATTGGGGAACTGGGGTTTGAACTCAGGTGACCTTCAGAGGTAATAAATTCACATGACAGAACATTAGAAAAGGTACACTAGGGTATTCAATGAAAAGTCACCCTTTCCCCCACGTTCCCCAACCACACATTTCCCTTCTCAGAGACATCTGCTTTTTCCATGCCGTGGAATCTTACAGAGAATTATTTATACCTCAACATGTATGTATCACAATTTATTGACTAATCTGTCCCACTGATTTGAAATGTCACTTTTATGGTATAATAGATTCTTATACGTACTTATGTTACTCTTTTCAGAGCTGTCCTGACTCTTTTTTGCCTATCTTTTATGTTTGCCATTTCTCTAAAATTCTTTTTATCTTCTTTTTGATTTAAAAAACTTTTTCCTTTTCTTGTTTGTTTCTCTTAAGGCATTATCCATTTTGTTCATTCACTCATATTATTTTATTTAATTTATGTATTTTTGGTGGTGTCGTGTATTAGTTGCAGCACGTGGGCTCTTCATTGCAGTGCATGGGGTCTGTCTTGTGGCTCGTGGGCTCTTTAGTTGTGGTGCATGGGCTCCACAGCACGTAGGCTCAGTAGTTGCGGCGTGCAGGCTTAGCTGACCTGTGGCATGTGGGATCTCAGTTCCTCAACCAGGGATTGAACCTGCATCCCCTGCATTGGAAGGCAGATTCTTAACCACTGGACAACCAGGGAAGTCCCCACTCTTGTATTATTTTAAATTTAGTCGGCATTTCTGAATTTTTTTTCTTTTATTTTGAATTCTGTCCTGAGTTCTATCATCTTACCTAATTCTGGTTTATGCTGTTCGTTCATCTGTTTTTTTATTATGGTAAAATATACATAAAACAAAATTTAGTATTTCAACCTTTTTCAAGTATACAACTCAGTGACATTAAATACATTCACAATGCTGTGAAACCATCAGCACTACCCAAATTCAAAATAATTGTGTCAAAAGATGGAGCAGGACCTCAGAAAGATGGAGGCAGCAGCATAGTTTCTGAATCTCTCCAAACCCGTTCATGGAAGAAGATCAACTAAAACAAACACCCATAGGTGGCATTTATCAACATTTACCATTTCCAGAACTTTTTCACCATCCCAAACAGAGACTCTATAGCGATTAAACAATAACTTCCCATTCCCTTCTCGATCCACATTCTTTCATCTTTTCCATTGTTTTTCCTAACATCATTTAGCCCACTTTGAAATAATAGGTTACAGTTTTGATCTGTTTTGTGGACCTGTCTTTTCCAACTTGATTTTATTGTCTGAAGAGATGGTATTCTGCTCCTTATTCTCTTTTTTCTCTTACACTACCTCTGTATGGGATTTGATCCCAATCCTTTTCTTTTATTGATTTTTGGATGAAAAATGTTTTAAAGCACTTTGAAAAGGAGCTGCGAGGCCATGTGGAAACATGTTCTTCATGGCTGTTTCATCAATGCTTCACTTATACTGTTTTGAAATAACTGTTTTCCAGGAGGCATAAACCAGTGGGCTTTATCATTGACAGAGTGCAGAGAAAGGACCCCACGAAAGCTGATCACCTTAGCAAAAATGATTTAGTTATGATTTCACCCAAGATTGGTCACAAGCCAGCCTGGGAAACTCAATGAACCAGAGACAAGGTATAATGCCATCTTTCCTTCCCTCTGCCTCAGCTCTCAAGGGTTGGTCACCTACATGTTATTAGTAATTATTAGTTGGTTTCTGTTCATAATTACTATCAGAAGACACAACACTTATGGGCCTAATGACACTTCCCAGCTACGCACCATTCTTCTTCATTTTGGCTTCCTGTCTGCCAGCAGGAGCCTGATTTATTTTTGTTCTCCCTTCACCACAGCCCAGTAGTGTTTGTGAATGACTCTCAGTCTCATCAGAATCTGTATCTCTCACTCTGCCCCAACATCCCACCCCATCATTCGCTCCCTGAAATGTACTCTAGAAATTTAGGTAAACTGGATATTTTACCACTGTTCACCATCTCTTATGAAACCAGAAGAAGAGCAGCTTTCTTATGGAATGACGGAGAACTTGTAAAGATAAAACACCAGTCTGCAGGAGAAAGGGAAGATGAGAATAATGGAAATAGTTTCTGGAAAACTATTTTTACATTATGTTTTGCTTGTTCCTGGTAAATAAATGGAAATCTTCTAAACATTAAAAAAATCTAAACCACTAAATTCAATACTACAGGAATATAACTTTTAAAAAAATTATTTGGCTGAGCAGCATGTGGGATCTTAGCTCCCCAACTAGGGAGTGAACCCATGCCTGCTGCATTGGAAGCACACAGTATTAACCACTGGACCAACAGGGAAGTCCCAGGAATATAACTTTTAGAGGAGAAGTTATTAACCCCTTGGTTATATGAACTGCAGATTTTTAGTAAGAAGTCATGTATTTTAAATGACTTGGAGCTTTAAAGAAAGGAAGGAAGGAAGGAAGGAAGAAAAAGGGACTTCCTTGGTGGTGCAGTGGATATAATATCAAAAACAAATAAATTAATTAAATAAATTTAAAAAAGAAAAAAATGCTGAAATCCACTGGCTAATTATTCAGGCTGTTATATCTCGCTATTTCCAGATGCATCCCTTTAAAAACTTTTGGGAAAAGGTTATCTTACGTCAGAACAAATGAATTACAAACTTTTCTCTTTTTCCAAAATTTGAGAAATTCCCCTACACTTCTACCTTCAAATTTTATAAAAAGGGAAAAGTAGTGACAACCCTTATACTTACATCCAATTGCATCACCTGGCCACATGCCTTCTACATTAATCAAATATCTACAAAACAACATAATTTGAGTCATTTGTAAATAAAAAGAAAAGAAAATCAAGTTTTTTCACAAAAGGTCCAATTTCATTTTACAAATATAGATATAAAAATCCTAAGAAAGTATCAGCACATCTAATCAATAATTATTAAAGAATGATATATACCATGACTACAAAAAGGCATTATTCCAAGGATGCAAGGATAACGCAACTGTAGAAAATCTATTAATATAATTATTTACATTAATACAACCATTTAATTAATAAATGAAAGAGAATAAAATACAGGACCAAACTGGCAGATGTTAAAAAGTTTTCTGATAATATGCAACAGTCAGTTTCGGTGAAAATGCTCTGTACACTATAAACAGGAGACTTAATATGACAGAGTATTCATAAATAACCAAAATAACAAATGACAAATTAGGATAAATATTAACATCATATCTAAAAAACCCTATCTAACCAACCATAGGAGCCAGAAACTTAGGAATCACCATCACTGACAGCTATTTCTCCCTCACCCTCATCCTCAACCCACCACCAGTGCTAACAATGATACTGCCTACATACCTCTAGAATCTGTCCACATCTTTCCACCAAAATGACCACCATAACCTGGTCCAAGCCACATTATGCCCAGTTTCTACAAAAGTCTCCTAACTTGTTTCCTCGCTTCCACTCTTTCTCCCTGCAGTGTATTCTCCACTCGGTAGCAAAATGATAGGTTGAAAATGCAATTGGGTACGTTCCAAACACTCACCTTCAACAAAAAAAGTTCAATAGTTTTCTATTACTCTTAAAGTCTGAAACCTTAAACATAAGCCTGCACGATCGAGCTCCTACCCACACTTGTAGCTCCATTATAATCTCATGCTCCCCCAACAGCCCCACCTTCCTGGCCAGTTCCTCCAACACAGCATATGCTTTCCTCTTATAGGGTCTTTTGCTATTCCTTATGCTCAGGAATCTCTCCTCAACGTCCCTATCTGGTTAATACCTACTCATCCTTCAGATATCACCTGAAACATCCCTAAATAAACCTTCTCTAATCTCCATGATGAGATCAAATCCTCCCTAAAATATGCTCTCATGGTACCATGTTCCTCTCCTTGGCACTTGTCCAAGTTGTAATTCTACATGCAGAGTATGATCCTTGAATATCTATTCCCTCTCTGGACTGTTAGAATTCACAAAGGACAGGTCAAGTCTCTTCACTCACAAAATTTCACAAGTCTTTTTGCTAGCACCCAGCACAGTGCTTAAACATAACACGTGCTCAATAAGTATTTCCTTCATGAACAACCATAAACTGGTACAGTGTAGCAACATCCACAGAAAGCATAAAGGCATAAACTCTTTGATGCAGAATCCCATTCTGAGTGAAGTTAACTGAGACAAGCATATATATTCATAGGTGTTCACACAGGAATGTTCATTACTTTGATGTTTTATAATATCAAAAACTTCTGACTTTTATGTGTTCATCAGTAAGCAAAGGAACAATGCAGCCTTAAAAACAAATAAACAAATGGGACCTAATGAAACTTAAAAGCTTTTGCACAGCAAAGGAAACTATAAAAAAGATGAAAAGACAACCCTCAGAATGGGAAAAAATATTTGCAAACGAATCAACAGAAAAAGTATTAATGTCCAAAATATATAAATAGGTCATGCAGCTCACTATTAAAAAAACAAACAACCCAATCAAAAAATGGGTAGAAGGCCTAAATAGACATTTCTCCAAAGAAGACATACAGATGGCCAAGAGGCACATGAAAAGCTGCTCAACATCACTAATTATTAAACAAATGCAAATCAAAACTACAATGAAGTATCACCTCACACCGGTTAGAATGTGCATCACCAGAAAATCTACAAACAACAAATGCTGGAGAGGGTGTGAAGAAAGGGAACCCTCTTGCACTGCTGGTGGGAATGTAAACTGATACAGTCACTATGGAGAACAGTATGGAGGTTCCTTAAAAACTAAAAATAGAATTACCATATGACCCAGCAATCCCACTACTGGGCATATACCCAGAGACAACCATAATTCAAAAAGACATATGCACCCCAATGTTCAATGCAGCATTATTCACAATAGCTAGGTCATGGAAGCAACCTAAGGTCATGGAAGCAACCTTTCATCAACAGATGAAAGGACAAAGAAGATGTGGTATGTATATACAATGGAATATTACTCAGAGATAAAAAAGAATGAAATTGGGTCATTTGTAGAGACATGGATGGACCTAGAGACTGTCATACGGAGTGAAGTAAGTCAGAAAGAGAAAAACAAATATTGTATATTAATGCATATATGTGGAATCTAGAAAAATGGTACAGATGAACCGGTTTGCAAGGCAGAAATAGAGACACAGATGTAGAGAACAAACGTATGGACACCAAGGGGGGAAAGCGGGTCAGGGTGGGGGTCGCTGGTGGTGAGATGAATTGGAAGATTGGGATTGACATATATATACTAATATGTATAAAACAGATAACTAATAAGAACATGCTGTATAAAAAATAAATTTGAAAAATTCAAAAATAAATAAAAATAATAAATAAATTAGTTAATTAAAATTTAAAAAAAAGAATGAGGTTGGAAGACTGTCAAAACAGTACACAGATCGCACACTCAAGCCCCAGAAGATGGGGAAGTGGCTTAAGTCTCCCACTTCGGATGACATCTCCCTGCGTCACAAGTCTCAGTCCGACTGGGCTGGCTTTGGCAAAGGGACGGAGCTGGATCAGGAGCCACTGCTGCCATATCTGGATCAAGTTGCAGTTTTGGTCTATCATCCAACACCTAGCCAGACTCGCCTAGCAGCTCAGCTGAGAGGAACAAAATAGGATAACTCAAAGTATAGGCCTCACACAGCATCAGCCTAAAGGTGTTTATGACCCTGGAAGAAATGGATCAGAAAAAAGGATCCGGGGGACTTCCCTGGTGGTGCACTGGCTAAAGACTCCGCATTCCCAATGCAGGGGACCCGGGTTCATTCCCTGGTCATGGAACTAGATCCCACACGCATGACACAACTAAGAGTTTGCATGCCACAACTAAGGAGCCCAGCGGCTGCAACTAAGACCCGGCGCAACCAAAAAAAATCAATCAATAAAATAAAACAAATATTAAATATAAGATCTGGGAGTGTGTGATCTGTATGATGGACTTTGCTTATGAGAACCCGGTTTGATTTCTGCTGTGTATGCAGATCACCTGGGCTGTACAGATGACTGGCTGATGAGATCCTTCACGTGCCCCTCCTGCATGGAGACAGTTGATGCAGCACTGCTTTTGTCCTACGAGACTAACTGAGCCAGTGTCTCTCACCTGACTTCAACAGAACCATCATTTTTGGTGGTTTTGATCTTTTGTCATTGAGCTCAAAGAGCCGGGGATTAAGAATTAAGATCATGCATGAAAGTTTCCTAAAAATTCCTGAACGGCTGCAGATGTTGGGGAAAATTACATGATAGTTTAGAAATTTAGGGGGAAAAATAGGATGCTATTTTTATGTAAAGCCTTCACCCAGGGTTTAAAAATATAATTGTATTTAGATCTTGTTATTGCTCCAGTACATAGGATTTGTGTAAAGTGTTACAGCACCTATATATCTTTCAATTGTGTGTCGAAGATTAAGATAAAGATAGTGGTTGTTTTTCCTACATGAGATAACTTTCTGCTTCCCCCTACCCAAATTCTTTCCTGAAGTTGCTGGCATTAGGGTCAAGGTTTTATTTAAAGTTACATTTTATAACACTGGCACACAAAAAAAGTAGTTTTAAGCTTGTTTGCATCATTCTTTTTCTTTAGAATAAACATAGAGCATTTATTTTTTACTTTATAGGAACTCCACAAGTTAAGGTCCTATTGTTCTTTTGCTGTGATTGTTGTTACTATTGATGTTGCTGTTTTCTGTCTTTGCTGGTTCTTTCTAATCTACTATTTGTTGTTATTGGCATACGATCATCTCAGGGTCACAAGATGGCTGCTGTAAAACCAAGTATATTCTAACAAAACAAGGAGGAAGCAGAAAAAGAGTCCAAATGGTCATTTTCCTAATGCATATTTATCTTTTTTCAGAGAAAAATATCATTCTCATAAGCACAATAACAGCCTTCCCCTAATTACTCATTTGCCAAAAGAGATTGATATGACCATCCATAAGACAATTTATGGCAAAGAGGGATATGATAATGATTGCCTCAGCCTAACAAGGATTTATCCACTAAAGCTGAATGCTTCACTCCTCAAAGAAATCAACACTTTTCTACATACAAATCACAAGTGTCTTGAAGGGTTCTTCATAAGTGCATTATTGAAAAATTTAGTATGTCATAAGCACTTAAGGATTTGACATTCAACTGTAGTAGTTTCCATGTTGGTTAATTTTCTTACAAGTCCCATGGTGAGTTTGAGAAAAACTGAAAGAATTAGAGTATCAGGTTCTATTAAATTCTTACATGTATCTTGCTTAAGTTTTTGTTCATTAATTTATATCCAACTACATAAAGCAAATTTGGAGGAAAAAATAATAAATAAATAAATAAATAAATAAATAAATAAGATTGAGGTCTCCAAATATTTTCATAGGAAGATGTCCACCATATATTAAATTATAAACCAGAATGTCTAAATACTATACTATTAAATCACATGTACAATCAGTTCTGTATATCCAACGGTTCCATATCCTGCAGATATGGAAGGCCGACAATACTAAACCATTTTCCATACGGGACTTGAGCATCCGAGGATTTTGGTATCCATGAGGAGTCCTAAAACCAATCCCCTGCAGATACCAAGGGACCATTGTATATGCTTATATCTGGATTTTTTTATGTCTCAAAAAATATGTGCTAAATTATTACTGGTCGTAAACTCTGAGTAGGGTGCAAAATTGCCTTCCACTTCATACATTTCTCTGACTGCATTTTTTGCATTCAGCTTACATTAACTTACATTACTACTGTAAACAGAACAATTTAAACATGGTCTGCCTCTTGGGGTTGGCAACTCACCTGCAGATGTGGTAGCCAGTCCTGTTTAAACCATGGGTACAGTGGACACCAATAAGTCTGTCTATAAAACAGGGAATATGGAATTAAGTAAGTGAAGTAGATACACTAAAAACAAGTTATACAATTTTCTGAAGAGTAGCCATTATTAGTTACCACAACACAACCACTATCCTGAAAAGGAAAATCTCTGAAGAAAAGTGTGTTTTTGCAGGAACGTACTATAAAGAATTAACTACTATAAAGTCAAAATTCATTGTCTCTGGGAAATTTTGCATAGCCTCCAATCAGATGCAATAGTGTGGAATGGAGAATGTCCATCAGGAACTGATTTGACTAAAGAAAAAGGGAGTGGAAAAAAAAAACAGGCTATCAGAAGAATAGAATTTGTTTTTGAGTGAAAGAATGGAATGCCTTCACTTTTAATGATCAATATTAAAAGGACAAACAGTTTCTGAAGGGCTCTTGGGGTCCCAAAGCACTTCCATTCCTTCTCTCATTCACTGTTCCTCACACGTCACGGGTCTATGTGCCTGTGCAGTTCTCGGGTAAGTAGCACCGTGCTTATTTCACAATGAAAAAGTAAGGCTTGAGATGTAAGCCCAAGCTGCACAGCAGGCAAACAGAAAAAAGACTAGAATCGAGTCTCAGATTTTTCCAACTATGCCACAGTATTTCGTGGTCCAGCACTTAAAAAAATTATATGAGAAATTAAATAAAAAACCAACAACATGTAGTTGATCTCTGCAAAAGGTATGTCTGTGACTAGGTGGTGTCTGGCATTCGTCATCTCCTGCCTGGATTACTACCACCCTACAATTCTAACAATCTCTTCTATTTCAACTGATCCTCCACATGGAAGATGTTACCTTCCTAAAATAGAAACTTGGCTGGATTGCTCTGTTGCTTAAATATCTTCACTTAGCACAGAATAAAGCCCAAGTTTTTAGCACAGCATTGAGAAATCTTTATAAACAAATATCAGTCTGTCTCTCCAACTGAATGATAAGTTCAAACTATGACTTACAAGGACCTACATCCTCCACCACCCTCCTTTCCCCTGCCAGCCTCCCTGATCCCATTCTCTATTGCCCTTCCCTCACTCACTTTCCCCTGTCCAGACACACTGGCCTCCTCACTATTCCTCAAACATGCCAAGTACATTTGTGCCTCAGGGACTTTGCACCTACTATTACTTCTGCTTCAGAACACACCCTCCCAACCCATCTCCACTCTTCCAGATATCCAATGGCTTTTTTCTTACTTCAAGGCTCTGCTCAATCAACATCATAATAGAGGGGACTTCCCTGATCACCTACCACATTCCCTCACCTCTTCATCTTGTTTTGTTACTCTCCAAAGCATTTACCACCACTTGACACTCCATATATTTACTTATTTATTCATCTCTCTCCTGCACTAGAATGTAAAGTACGTAAGGGCAAGAACTTTGTTCTGTTCCTACCGCCTCGAACAGTGCCTTCAACTTAGAAGGTGTTATATAAATATTTGCTGAAAAGGAATGTATGAATTCCTTGCTCATTCACACTACCCTTTAGTCACACAAGAGGCTGCCCTTCCAGAGCACAAGTTTAAGCCCTGTGCCTTTGGTATCTGTTCCCAATACCTGGGCTGTCCTTTCCTCATTCTGGCAAAATCCTCTTCCACAAAGCTGAGTTGGGTAAGGTTTAGGGTTAGGGTTAGGGATAGGGTTAGGGTTAGGGTTAGAAAACGGGTAAGGTTTAGGGTACAGGTGAGGGTACGAAAACGTGTTAGGGTTAGGGTATTTGTTAGGGCACTGGTTAGTGTTCGTGTACGGGTTAGGATTAGGGTATGGGTTAGGGTAAGGGTTAGGGTTAGGGTTAGCGTTAGGTTTAGGGTTAGGGTCAGGTTTAGCGAACGGGTAAGGTTTAGGGTACAGGTGAGGGTACGAAAATGTGTTAGGGTTAGGGTACATGTTAGGGCATGGGTTAGTGTTAGTGTACGGGTTAGGATTAGGGTTAGGGTTAGGGTAAGGGTTAGGGTTAGGGTTAGGGTTAGGTTTAGGGTTAGGGTTAGGGTTAGTGAATGGGTAACATTTAGGGTACAGGTGAGGGTACGAAAACGTGTTAGGGTAAGGGTTCATGTTAGGGCACAGGTTAGTGTTCATTAGGGATTAGGGTATGGGTTAGGATTAGGGTATGTGTTAGGGTAAGGGTTAGGGTTAGGGTTAGGGTTAGGTTAAGGGTTTTCGTTAGGTTTAGGGTTAGGGTTAGGGTTAGGGAACGGGTACGGTTTAGGGTACAGCTTACGCTATGACAATGGGTTTGGGTAAGGGTACATGTTAGGGTATGTGTTAGTGTTAGTGTATGGGTTAGGATTATTAGTAAAGCAGCTGGAATGGCAAACACGAACAGCAGAAGTGGAAAAACGAGGTGCGCTTTAGAATCTTTTCCCAATCACACGGTGTACCATACTCTGGTTTACCCATGCATGTTTTAGGTGTAGGAACATTCCCTTAAACCTGGAGAGTTGGGACCCATGGAACGGATATCATGCAGTATTGCTTTAAAGGGTCTGCATTTGCTCTCCCAACCTCACCAATCCTCTAAGCCCCAAGTGTCCAGCCTTATGTCTCATCCAGCTCTGGGTGTAGACGTGGTCAATCCAGGTTGCATCACAGCCCCTGAATGAATTTTGTAAGAATTTCTCACTCTTTCGCTGTCTTTGTGTTTTGTTTTTGAAATTTACTTTTATAATCGAGTTTAGCTGGTTTTCACTGCTGTGTTTATGCTGCTCTACATACACTTGATACCCTTACGGAGACATATAAATACATAGGTTTTAAGATTCTTACTAGTCAAATATATTCCTCTTCAGTGAATAGGGGGTGTTGTGTCCAGTTCATTGAGCATGGATTAGGTCTTGTCTATTACATATTTGGTATATGGAATGGTATCTGTGTTAATTTCAAACTCTGGTTTTACGCATCACCCCACGTCACCTTTCCACTTAAGCAGGCATAAGTATGTTTTCTAAATGTGTAACTCTGTTCTCTTTTTAAATTCAGTTCATGTGTAGCCATGTTTACATTCCCTCTATAAGTGATATCTTATGATAAGTTTCTTTTTCTGTGTGACTTATTTCACTTAGAATCATCGTACCTAAATCCACTCATTATGCTGCTACTGGCCTTATGACATTGATTTTATGGCTGAGTGACATTCCATCGTATATAAGTACCACAACTTCTTTATCCATTTTTCTTTTCTGGGATATTTAAAGTGTACTGAAGCTGAGGTTCTTGTAAACAGAGCAGCCCTAAACTTTGTGGTGGCCGTGTCTTGTGCATTTTTAGTTTTCCCAATATATACGCCCATGAGTGGAAGTGTGCTATGCTCTGTAGCTCTGTTTTAGAAAGCAACATACAGTTCTCCAGAGTGGCTGTTGGCAATTTACATCCTGCCCTTCAGTGTAACAAGGCTCCCTCTTCTCCATGGCCTGTCCTGCAGTTGTGGTTTTTACACTACTTTCGGATGGCCCTTTTGACTGGAGGGAAGTGACACTTCTATGTAGTGGGGATTAGCATTTCCTGATTGCTTGGTTGGCCAAAAAGGGCATATGCGTTTTTTCCAGAATATATTCAGGAAAAAATGCATACGCCCTTTTTGGCCAAGTGCAACATTGTCGAAGTTCTCCTGCTTTTCATGTGCTTTAAAGGCAACTCCAATCTACCTCTCGAAATCTGTTTCCTGCAATTCTGCCTTGCTTTCAAATCCTCTTCATTGCCTTACCTTAATATATTTTTGGATGATAGTTGTCCTTTATAACTCTGCAGGTTTGTGAATTGCTGTGCCCCTGATCTCCATTTTTCAACTCGTTTTTGTGTGAGCTGGCTGCAAAACCACAGGATTGCTTCAGGACCTATTCTGGTTCTGGGGCGGCAGGCTGAGCCTTTGGGACATTCTTCTTCCTGACGGGAAATTAGAGTGACATGTGCCCGTACAAACACCTACATCTAGTCTCTCATTGGTTCCCCCTCTTCCCTTTCACCCTCCACACAATTTGCAATCTGTGTGAAACAGGAGGTTAAAGGCGTTGACTCTCCAAGTGGGGAGATTGATAGTAAGGCGGCTATAATGGGGAACACAAGCACCAGGAGAGGAAAAATGAGGTTTGTTTTAGAAACCTTTCCCGATCACACAGTGCCCATCCTCTGGGTTTCCCATGCATGTTTTAGCTGTAGTAAGATTCCCTTAAACCTGGAGAGTTGGGACCCATGGAATGGGTGGCACGCATTATGACTTTAAAGGCTCTGCCTTTGCTCACCCAAACTCACCAATCCTCTCAGCCCCAAGTGTCCACCCTTATGTCTCATCCAGCTGTGGGTGTAGATGGGGACAATCCAGGTTGCATCAGAGACCCTGAATGAATTATGTAAGAATTTCTCTCTCTTTCGCTGTTTTTGTGTTTTGTTTTTGAAATTCATTTTTATAAAGGTGTTGAGCTGATTTTCACTGCCGTGTTTATGCCACTCTAGACACACTTGATTCCCTTATGGAGACATATCAATACATATGTTTTAAGATTCTTACTAGTCAAATATACTCCTCTGCGGTGAATAGGGGGTGTTGAGTCCAGTTCACTGAGCAAGAAGTAGGTCATGTCTATTATATATTTGGTTTATGGAATGGTATCTGTGCTAATTTAAAACTCTGGTTTTATGCATCACCCTACCTCACCTTTCCCCTTAAGAAGGCATAAGTGTGTTTTCTAAATGTGTGACTCTGTTCTGCTTTGTAATTCAGTTCATGTGTAGCCATGTGTACATTTCCTCTCTGAGTGATATCTTATGATAAGTTTCTTTTTCTGTGTGACTTATTTCACTTAGAATCATCGTACCTAAATCCACCCATTATGCTGCTACTGGCCATATGACATTGATTTCATGGCTGGGTGATAGTCCATTGTACATAAGTAGCCCAATTTCTTTATACATTTTCCCTTTCCTGGGATATTTAAGGTGTTCCGAAGTCGAGGTTCTTGTAAACAGAGCAGCCCTAAACTTTGGGGTGGCTGTGTCTTGTTGATTTTTAGTTTCCCAAGATATACGGCCCTGAGTGGAAGTGCCCTAGGCTCTGTAATTCTGTTTTTTAGATGTTTTAGGAAACACCATACACTTATGCAGAGTGGCTGTTGATAATTCACATCCCGCCCATCAGCCTAACAAAGTTCACTATTCTCCATGGCCTGTCCTGCCTTTCTGGTTTTTACACTTTTATCGGATAGCCCTTTTGAACGTTGGGAAGTGAAACTTCTTTGTAGTGCGGATTTGCATGGCCCGCTTGCTTGGTTGGCCCAAAACAGCATATGCGATTTTTCCTGAATATATTCAGGAAAAAACGCATATGCCCTTTTTGGCTAACTGCATCATTTTCGAAGTTCTGACACTTTTCATGTGCTTTAAAGGCGACTCTAATCTACCTCTTGAAACCTTTTTCTTGCAATTCTGCCTTGTTTCATATCCTCTTCGTTACCTTACCTCAATATATTTTTGGACGTTAGTTATCACTTATAACTCTGCAGGTTTGTGAATTGCACTGCCCCTGAACTCCATTTTTCAACTCGCTTTTTTTGTGAGCTGGCTGCAAAACCGCAGGATTGCTTCAGGCCCTATTCTGGTTCCAGGGAGGCAGGCTGAGCCTTTGGTTAATTCTTCTTGCTGATGGGAAATTATAGTGACATGTGCTTGTCGAAACTCCTACAGCTAGTCTCTCATTGGTTGCCCCTCTTCCCGTTCATCCTCCACACAAATTGCAAACTGTGTGAAACAGGAGGTTAAAGGTGCTGTTTCTCCACGTGGGGAGATTGTTAGTAACGTGGCTGGAATGGCGAACCCGAGCACCAGGAGATCAAAAATGAGGTACATTTTAGACACCTTTCCTGATCACACGGTGTACAGTCCTCTGGGTTTCCCATGCATGTTGTCGCTGTAGGAAGATTTCCTTGAACCTGCAGATTTGAGACCCATGGAATGGGTACCAGGCAGTATTACTTTAAAAGGTCTGCATTTCCTCACCAATATCTCTTAGCGTGAATTGTTTCCAGCCTTATATCTCATCCTGCTGTGGGTCTAGATGTGTTCAATCCATGTTGCATCATAGCCCTTGAATAAAAGTTGTAAGAATTCTTCTCTGTCTCACTGTCTTTTATTTTTTTAAATTTATTATTATATTGGTTACAGCTGATTTTCAAATCTCTGTTTTTTGCTGCTGTACATCCACTTGATTCACGCACTGAGAGACATCAATAAATTCTTTTTCAGATTCTTACCAGTCGTATATGTTATTTTCCAGTGAGTTGAGTGTGCTGAGTGCAGTTCTTTGAGGTACCGTGTAGGCCTTGTCAATTATCAATTTGGTACTTGGAACGGTATCTTTGCTAATTTCAACCTCCTGGATAATGCCTCATCCCTCCCGACCTTTCCTCTTTAGCAGCCTTATGTGTGCTTTCTACATATTTGACTATGTTTCTGTTTTGTAATTTGTTTCATGTGTAGACATTTTTGATTCCACCTTTAAGTGACATCTCATGATATGTGTCTTTTTCTTTCTGACTTATGTCACTTAGAATGATCGTATGTAACTCCTCTGGAGTTGTTGCAACTGGCCTTATTTCATTGATTTCCAGCTGAGTAATATTCCACTCTACATAAGTACCACATCTCTTTTATCCATTTTATCCTTCCAGGGACGTTTAGGTTATATCCAAGTCGAGGCTCTTTTTAACAGAGAGGTGGTAAACGTTGGGGTGCCTGTGTCCTGTCGATTTTTGTTTTTCCCAAGATATACGCCCATGAGTGCAAGTGCCCTATGCTCTGTAGCTCATTTTTTAGATGTTTTAGTAAACACAATGCACTTCTCCAGAGTGGCCATTGGCAATTTATATTTCTACTATCGGCCTCACAGGGCTCCCTTTTCTCCTCGCCCTGTCCTGCATTTCTGGTGTTTACACTTTATGAGGATGGCTCTTCTCACTGATGTGAAGTGACACATTTTGTAGTATTGATTTCCAGTGCCCACCTCTTTGGTTGGCTAAAAAGGGTGTATGCCCTTTTCTTGAATCTATTCAGAAAAAACGCTTACACCCTCTTTGGCCAGCTGCATCGTTGGTGATGTTCAACTCCTTTTCTTGTGCTTTAATGGTGAGTCCTTTCTACCTCTTCAAATCCATTCCCTGCCATTCTCCCTTGCTTACAAGTCCTTTTTGGTGACTTACCTCGAGACATTTGTCGACGATAGATATTTTCAACTCTGCAGTTTCGTGAATTTTAGTGCCCCTGAGTTCCATTTTTCAACTAGTGTTTTTGGAAACTGGCCACAAAACAGTGGGATTTCCTCAAGCCCTATTCTGTCTCCATGGGCAATCCTAGCCTTTGGTGAATTCGTCTTCCTGATTGGAAATTAGTGACATGTGCCTGTCTGAACACCTAGGACTTGTGTCTCATTGTTTCTCATCCTTCCGCTTCATCCTCTGGACAAATTCCAAACTGTGCGCAACAGGATGTTGATGGTGCTGACATCCCCAAGTGGGCAGATTGTTAGGAAAGATGCTGGAGGGGTGTACCTGAGCACCAGGAGATGAGGAGATGAGGTGTCTTTTCCAAACTCTTCCCGATCAAACGGTGTACCATCCTCTGCGTGTGACAGGCATGTTTTAGCAGTAGGAAGGGTCCCGTGCATGTAAGGAGAACACCAGGGATTTTTCCAAATCAGTGCCTCCCAGAACCCCAAACTGGGGAATTTTTAAGCTACGGCTACATGTATGTTCATTAAGGGCCTTGGGAAGTAGGCAGAGTCCGAACTTTAGATGATTGAAGTCTTCAGGGTCAGAAGCGCTCACCATCGGCTTCCCTTAGGTTACATTTTATCTGTCGTTGATAGATGATGTCGATAAAAAAATATCTATTCTTTTTCAGATTATTTCCCCTTATAGGTTATTGCAAAATATTCAGTGTAGTTCCCTGTGCTATACAGTAGTTCCTTGTTGATGATCTATTTTATACATAGCAGTGTTTATGTGTTAATACCAAACTGTTAATTTATCCCTCCTCCCACCTTTCCCCTTTGGTAATAATAAATTATAAGATTTTATACTTCTCAGAAATGGAGGAGCTGAAAGAGAGGTATCATTTTCAATGGAAAAGCATTCAAAACAAGATTGAAGCTTCAGCCAGGATTATTAGATGTACATCCTTGGACAGAAGTCACTTCATTTTTCTAATGTTGACCTGACAAATAAGACAAACGTCTTCACTGAACTTGCTTATATTAAAGTGATGGAAATAACAAATGAAAGTCTTAGAAACATCTTATTTTACTGGAGCCTTATACACTGCTTTATGTTAATTACAGTTTGGCTCACACATCTGTTCATTGAAGTTACAATGTTCTCAATTTCTGTTACTGATCCTCCAGAGTGGGCCCCAACAAGGGTCCCCCTGCCCAGTGTCATTGGAGCCAACAGATCGAGACTGAGTTTGGCTCAGAAGCAAAGGAGTCTTTATATTTTGATCAGAGAATGGAGAGGTGAGAGCGTGTGCTCCCCCACGGGCTGTGGGCTGGGCTGCTGTGTAGGGATCCTGGCAGCGTCAGCAGGAGGGAGGGGACGGAGCTCTTGAGGGCCAGGTTGGCTGGAGCTCAGGCTCTATGTCATGGAGTCTGCATTGGGCCCCGCGAGCTGAGGTGTTGACCCAGCCATTCTGCACTAGGAAATCGGGTCTGAAGTGCCGGGTGTGGGACATCTGCATGCGGAATCCTAGGAGCAAGTGAAATTAGACAAAGCACAAAGGAAAAAAGGTTAGACATTATTTTATTGCCCAGATTCTATTTTTATCTCTCAGGAATGTTTAATGGGCTTTGCCGGTGACAAACACCTCCTCTGCCTTTTGTCCCATTCCTCATTCTTGGGGTGCTGAGGGTGCAGACCCCTCTTCTGTAACTGCTTCGTGCTGAGTTGGGAGTCCTCATACCCGGGAGGGAGGGGCAGAACTTCTCCCCAGCATCCTCCAGGTGAGGTTGATTGTCCCCAGGCCTCCTACCTCACTGCTCGTCCGCCTGAGCACCAGCATTGGAAGTGTCATAGATTCTAATAACCTTTAAGGGTCCACGAAAGAGATGCGCAGAGACACTGGGGGGGGGCCTGTTTTACCCCGCCCCACATTTGTTTGGCCACCTTAGGCTGACGGTTTCTGCCAGCCTAGATGCTCTGACCAGTAATCTGCGCTTTCTTCAATTAGGTCCCTGAATTAACGTACAAACAGCACCAGGTGTCAGAGCCCTGCCCGCTCAACTCCCAGACAGTCCAGGGTCGTTGTTGATCCAGGACTATGATGGCCACTGAGTCAACGGCCTTTTGAAGTAGCCAGGAGTCCAGCCGGTCTTACTGGCCGCTGTCACCGCGGTTTCTGTAGGCTTTTCTATGGTGAAAGCGTGATATACGGTTCCCCCGCCAAGCTTATTAGCTCCCTTCTGGGAGCAGTAAGTCCTGCAAGCAGTAGTCTGCTCTTTCGGGGCACACTCTTGTTGTTTTCTGAGAGAAACTTCAGGTCAAGTGATGGTCACACGAGTCGTCATGGGGGCCCGTTGGCCCCGTTTGTCTCTCTGGAGGTTGGAGTTGGAGGGCCTCCTCACTCGAGGTCAGTGTGTCCACGGAGCGACCCCTGCAACTTCAGGGCATGATGGGTGGTTAGGATCACCACGTGGGGTCCTTTTCCCTTAGGAGGGAGCTGGCCTTGCGGGCTGCTGATTTCCAGGTTTTTAGATACCCCAGTATCCTGGCCTGATGGGGCGGTGTGCAAAGCCCTTGGTGACCATAGTTTATCCTACCTGAAGGACATTCTTGCGTTGCTCCATTTCAAGTGGTCCCAGTTTTTGCACTGATGCTCCAAGGGCGAGTCAACTTTGACCGGGAATGTAAATGTCAAAGGGTTTAGCTAAATTAGGGAGTTCCTGGGCAAGGGTCTGAAGTGGCTGCTCTTTCCATTCTTGGAAGTCTGCTTCTGGATTCAATTCAAAAGGATCATCATCTTTTCATGTCAGTGTTTCATATAGATGTCCAGCTATTAGACTGTAGTTAGGGATCCAGATGCAGCAAACCTTGGCCTCCCCAGGAACCCCTAAGCTGTCTTCTAGTTTTAGAAGAGGTAAGGCTGCAAATGGCTTCTTCCCTTTCCTGGGATGGGCTTCTCCGAACATCTGTGAGAATGAAGCCCAGGCAGGTCACCTTAGCCTGGGACATTTGAGCCTTTTTCTTGGACACCTTCTATCCTTTCTTGGCTAGGGAGTTCAGAGTCGTGCTTAGTAGGGCTGGTGATCAGAATGTCATCTGCATATTGAAGGAGGGTTCCCCTTTACAGAGGTAGAACTTTCAGGTCTTTAGATAACGTTTCCCCAATGATGTTGTGGGGAGTTTTGAACCGTTGGGGCAGGACGGCCCAGCAGTATTGCTTTTGTTGCATGTTGTGTCCTGCCACTCACAAGCCAAAAATTCTTGTGACTCTGGGACGAATGGAATACAAAAGAAGGCATCACTAAAGTCTAATACAGAATGCCATGTCCTGGTGGATGGTAGAATGACCAGCAGGGTGTAGGAAATAGGAGCTACTGGATGTATATCCTCGCTGGCTTCACTGACTGTCCTGACATCCTTTACCAGGTCTCCAGCAGCCCACGGGGCTCTCATGGTCAGGACAAAAGCAGGATATTGAGCTCACCTGGGCGGGTCACCCCCCATCCCTGTAGCCCCCGGGGCTCTCGTGGTAAAGTCCCTCCCAGGTTATGGAGCTCACCTGTGCAGCTACCCAGGAGCCCATGGGGCTCTCATAGTCAGGATTTCCAAGGATACAGAGCTCCCCTGGACACGTACACTGGCAGGGCTAGGCACACAGGAACCGTGCACAAAGCCCACATTGCAGAGAACCCCCAGCTCACCTGTCGCTCACAGCTGACACAGAGCACCTCAGAGCAGGACTTGAACTAACAAAGAGCAGCTCTGACAGGTCTGTGACCCTGGGTATCACTCTGTGTCCTCTCTCCGCCTGGTCTTCCAGACACTTCCACTGCAGCCAGGGCACCAAGCCTCTGTCTCCACACACCATCACTCCTCTCCCTGACTCCTGGGTTCCTCTCATTAAGAGAGGGTCTTCTTGAAGTTGTTTCCCACTCATGGGCCAGATAAAATTATTAGAAAGCAAGCTGGAGCGTAAGCCCCTTGTCTATCTTGATTCTCAGGAGCCCACACCTGTTCCTTGGACCTGGCCTGTTCAGCAAGGTCAATTTTCTGCAACTGGGAGCACCTAAGGGGTGATGACTGGCTGTCTTGGGCAGCCTGACACTGCCTGGCAGCCCTCCCCAGGTGTGCCTGGGTTGAGGTCAACATAAACACCGCTCCAGGCAGCAAGAGCCCCTGCAGCTGTGCCTGACACCATATTCTCTGCCCAGTCAGCAGTCTCGTGGCTCTGCTGGTGGGAGGGAGTGAGAGGCCACGGCTTTGTGGGTGGCCCTGTGTGAGTGGGGCTCTGCCGGACATTCTGCAGGAGTTGTCAGGCTGCCACCTGCTCAAGAAGAGGATGTGTCACCCATACCTTCTGCTGGAATTTCTCCCCGGGCAGAGGTGAGGAAGGAAAAAAGCAGTGGGGGCCGGGACAGGAGGGGTATCTCAGGCAGGGAAATGGAAAGCGCGCCCGGGACCAGGACTATCCTGGCTGGCCTGCAGACACCAAGTCGGCCTGCGTGCTTTCGCTGGTGTGGCTCCACGGCCCTTCCTCTAGGCTTTCATGTCCTTGTATGTATTCCGGCGTTTTACCTGGGAAGGGTGGGAACAGTTCAGCAGCAGCTGGCCTGGGGCTCAGCTCACGTTTACTCACAGATGCCTCGTCACGGTCCCCCAGCTTTGCAATGAGGACGCTCCTTGCGGGGGGCCTGCTGGCTGAATGGGAGATGATTCCCCACCTCTGACCAAATTCAGGAAAGTGTACCACTGGAGCTAGTGCCCTGATAGGGATTTCCTCTGTATAACTGGTGGGTTCAGGTTTTTTTTTTTTTTTGGTTCAAGTTAGATTTTATTTCTCTTTTATGTATTTATAGATATAAGCATGGAAATAATTCATTCATATAAATACATCTGTGAAGGGAACAACTTTTTTCTGTTTTATTTTTAAAAATTTTGAAATTTAATTTTATTTATGTTTTTATACAGCAGGTTATTATGAGTTATCTATTTTATGCATATACATGTATACAGGTCAATCCCAATCTCCCAACTCATCCCACCACCACCACCCCATGGCTTCCCCCACTTGGTGTCCATACTTTTGTTCGCTACCTCGCTGTCTCTATATCTGCCCTGCAAACCGGTTCATCTGTACCATTTTTCTAGGTTCCACATATATGCATTAATATACAATATTTGTTTTTCTCTTTCTGACTTACTTCACTCTGTATGACAGTCTCTAGATCCATCGACGTCTCTACAAATGACCCAGTTTCATTCCTTTTTATGGCTGAGTAATATTCCATTTTATATATGTACCCCATCTTTATCCATTCGTCTGTCTGTGGGCATTTAGGTTGCTTCCATTACCTGGCTATTGTAAATAGTGCTGCAATGAACATTGTGGTGAATGTGTCTTTTTGATTTATGGTTTTCTCTGGGTATATGCCCAGAAGTGGGATTGCTGGATCATATGGTAATTCTATTTTTAGATTTTTTAGGAACCTCCATACTGTTCTCCATAGTGACTATCAACTTTCATTCCCACCAATAGTGGAAGAGGGTTCCTTTTGTCCACACCCTCCCCAGAATTTGTTGTTTGTAGATTTTCTGATGATGCCGATTCTAACAGGTGTGAGGTGATACCTCATTGTAGTTTTGATTTGCATTTCTCTAATAATTAGTGATGTTGAGCAGCTTTTCATGTGCGTCTTGGCCATCTCTGTGTCTTCTTTGAAGAAACGTCTATTTAGATCTTCTGCCCATTTTTGTATTGGGCTGTTTGTTTTTTTTAATATTAAGCTGCATGAGCTGTTTATATATATTGGAGATTAAACCTCTGTCCATTGATTCGTTTGCAAATATTTTCGCCCATTCTGAGGGTTGCCTTTTTCCATTCCCGTTTTTTTAACAAAAAAAGAAAGAAAGAAAAAGAAGCAGAACACTAATGTGCGTAAAATATGCCTTTTGAAACTGTCGTTTTGAAATATGGACGTCTTTTGAATTTTTTGGTCGATATAAGACCGCAGGATTTGTTTTCAGGGCAGGTGTCATTTACAGGCCTGCAATGATTTTGAATATCAAGTGACCATTAGCGCTGGGATGAAAGCTGCTGTTGTGTGAAACGGCCACAAGGTGGCAGCAGTTCTCCGTTACCAAATCTGGTTACTAGGACAACAGAGCCTCAATGGAAGTCGTGTTCTAGCTTGTCATTTAGAATGGAATGTGCCAGGAGAAAGCCCCTTAAGTTTGTCTCACTACTTGTTCGCTTTTTAAATTTAATTTTTTTATTTTTTATCACAGCAAGTTTGATTACAATGTTTGGCTTGTTGTAGGTGTGCAAGATGTGGTTCTTTTACACATATACATATGTCTGTTCTTCCTTGGATCCTTTTCCCATGTACGTTATGACAGAATGTTCAGTAGTCTTCTCTTGGTATTCCGTAGGTCTTTGGTGATTATATATTTCACCTGTATTTGTATATGTCTGTTAACCCCAATATCCTAATGTATCCAATCCTCACACCTTTCCATTGGTTAACCATAAGTTGTTTAATGAATCTGTGATTGCCCTTCTCTGTGGAAATATCTTCACTGGTATCAATTTTTAGGTAACACCTATAAGTGATATCATACGATATTTGTCTTTCTCTTTCTGACTTACTATAAGTCACGTGATTACCTCTAGACTCATCTATGATGCTGCAAATGGCATTGTGTCCTTTTTTTCCTTGGCTAATATTCTGTCCGTACATGTAGCACTTCTTCTTTGTCCACTCATCTGTTGATGGACTTTTTGGTTGCTTCCATGTCATGGCTATTGTAATGCAGCGGCAATGCACATTTGCCTGCCTGTGTCTTTCCAATTCTGTCTTCTTAGGTTATAGGCCCAGGAGTGGGACTGCTGGATTATATGGTAGCAAAATGTTTACCTTGTAGAGGCACCTCCATTCTGTTCTCATCAGTGGCTCTTACCAGGTTTCATCCCACTTAAAGTTGAGGGTATGCACTTCTCCACAACACCTTCAGCATTTTTCCTTTGTAGTTTTTTTGCTGATGTTTGTTCTGACTAGTGTCACCTGATACCACTTTGTGGTTGGATTTGCATGCGTCTCATAATCCCTTGAAATTGAGCTTTCTGACATATCCTTTTTTTCTTCAAACTGTGAGTACATCTTACCTCTTCAAATTGTTTTCATGAAGTATATGTGACATTTAGAAATATTTTGGCATTACCTCCCTTAAGACATTTTGAGGGCAGGTTTCATTTACAGCTCTCCAGTACTGGTGCATATGAAGTGACCCTTAGCGCAGGTTTTAAAGGAGCTGTTGCAGGTAACGGCCAGAGGGCGACAGCATTTCTGCTTTTCCCAATCTGGTAACTAGGGAAACAGACCATCCTGACAGTGGTGTTCCTCGGTTATATATTAGAGTGGAATGTGCCCCCGAAAGCTGATGTCTCCTTACTTACATTTGTTTTATAAATTGAATTTATATTTTTTTTTATTGGAGTGATATTCCATTTTGTACATGGACCATTTCTTCTTTGTGCATTCCTCTGTTGATGGAGATTTTCGTAGCTTCCAAGTGTTGGCTATGGTAAATATTGCTGGAGTGCAGGATTGCCAGCCTGTGTCTTTTTTTTTTTTTCCTGCGGTATGTGGACCTCTCACTGCCGTGGACCCTCCCATTGCAGAGCACAGGCTCCGGACGCTCAGGCCCAGTAGCCATTGCTCACGGGACCAGCTGCTCCACGGCATGTGGGATCTTCCCCACCTGGGGCATGAACCCGTGTTCCCTGCATTGGCAGGCGGAATCTCATCCACTGAGCCACCAGTGAAGCCCAGCCTGTGTCTTTTTTTTTTTTTTTTTTTTTTTTTTTTGCGGTATGTGGGCCTCTCACTGTTTTGACCTCTGACATTGCGGAGCACAGGCTCCGGACGCGCAGGCTCAGCAGCCATGGTTCATAGGCCTAGCCGCTCCGCGGCATGTGGGATCTTCCAGGACTGGGGCACGAACCCATGTCCCCTGCATTGGCAGGTGGACTCTCAACCACTGCGCCACCAGGGAAGCCCCAGCCTGTGTCTTTTTGATTCTCATCCCCTCAAGCGATAGGCCCAGCAGTGGGTATGCCTGATTGAATGGTTGCTCAGTATTTACCTTTACAAGGCACCTCATTTTTGTTTTCATTACTGGCTCTTACCATGTCCCACGTTGAACCAATTTTGGCATTTCTCCAAAACCCCTTCAGCATTTATTGTTTGCAGAATTTTTTGATGGCCATTCTGACTGGTGTGAGCTGATAGGTTTTTGTAATTTGGACTTGCATATCTTTAATTATTCCTAATGTTCAGCATTTTTCCATGCCTTTTTAAATTTCTGGTACAGAAAAACAGAAAAAACCGGAGAGTACAATTAACCTCTTGAAATTGTCTTCTTGGATGGTTGCCCTCTTTTGAAATTTTTGGTCAATTTTCGACCCCAGGATTGTTTTTGAGGGCAGGTGTCATTTACAGGCTGCAATGAGTGTGAATATTTAGTGACCATTAGCACTGGGTTGAAAGCTGCTGTTGTGGGAAACGGCCACAAGGCGGCAGCATTTCTCCATTCCCAAATCTGGTTACTAGGGCAGCAGAGCCTTTCTGGGACGAATGGAATACAGAAGAAGGCATCACTGAAGTCTAATACAGAATACCATGTCCTGGTGGATGGTAGAATGACCAGCAGGGTGTAGGAATTAGGAACTACTGGATGTATATCCTCGGTGGCTTCACTGACTGTCCTGAAATCCTTTACCAGGTTCCCAACAGCCCTCGGGTCTCTCGTGGTCAGGGCAATCCAAGGATATGGAGCTCACCTGGGCAGGCCTACCCCTTCCCCGCAGACCATGCGGTTCTCACGGTCAGGCACCTCCCAGGATATGGGGCTCACCTGGGTAGGTCTCCAACAGCCCACGGGGCTCTCATGGTCAGGCCACTCCCAGGTTATGGAGCTCACCTGTGCAACTACCCAGCAGCTCATGAGGCTCTCGTGGTCAGGCCCCTCCCAGGATATGGAGCTCCTCTGGGCAGATACCCCGGCAGGGCTGGGCACACAGGAACCGTACACATAGCCCTCATTGCAGAGCACCCCAGATCACCCCAGATCACCTGTCACTCAGAGCTGACACAGAGCACCTCAGAGTAGGTCTTGAAGTAACAAACAGCAGCTGCGACAGATCTGTGACCCTGGGCATCACTCTGTGTGGCTTCCCTCTGCCTGGTTTTCCTGAGACATCCAGGGCACCAGGTCTCTGTCTCCACCCATCACCCCTCCTCTCCCTGAGTCCTGGATTCCTCTCATTAGGAGAGGGTCTTCTTGAAGTTGTCTCCCACTCATGGGACAGATAAAATGATTAGAAAACAAGCCAGAGCTTCAGCCCCTTGCGTATCCTGACTCTCAGGAGCCTACACCTGTTCCTTGGACCCGGCCGGTTCAGTGAGGTCCATTTTCTGCAGTGTGAGTCCCTGAGGGGTGAGGATTGGCTGACCTGGGCAGCCTGTCCCTGCCGGCCAGCCCTCCCCAGGTGTGCCTGGGTTGAGGTCAATATAAACAACGCACCAGTCAGCAAGAGCCCCTGCAGCTGTGCCTGACACCATATTCTCTGCCCCGTCAGCAGTCTCGGGGCTGTGCTGGTGGGAGGCAGTGAGGGGCCACGGCTTTGTGGGTGGCCCAGTGTGAGTGGGGCTCTGCTGAACTTTCTGCAGGAGTAGTCAGGCTGCCACCTGCTCAAGAAGAGGATGTGTCACCCATACCTTCTGCTGGAATTTCTCCCCGGGCAGAGGTGAGGAAGGAAAAAAGCAGTGGGGGCCGGGACACGAGGGGTGTCTCAGGCAGGGAAATGAAAAGATTCCAGAAGAGTGCCCGGGGCCAGGACCATCCTGGCTGGCCTGCAGGCACCAGGTCGGCCTGCGTGATGGCGCTGGTGTGGCACCACGGCCCTTCCTCTAGGCTTTCAACTCCTTGTACATATTCAGGTGTTTTACCTGGGAAGGGTGGGAACAGTTCAGCAGCAGCTGGCCTGGGGCTCAGCTCACGTTTACTCACAGACGCCTCCGCACGGTCCCCCAGCTTTGCAATGAAGACGCTCCTTGCAGGGGGGTTGCTGGCTGCATGTGAGATGATTCCCCACCTCTTGCCAACTTCAGAATTGTTTACCGCTGGAGCAAGTGCCCTGATAGAGTTTTCCTCTGTGTAACTGGTGGGTTCTGGTTTTTTTTTTTTTTTTTCTTTTTTGGTTCAAGTTAGATTTTATTCCTCTTTTATGTATTTATAGATATAGATTTTAGTATGTGTGATTAGTCTGTTCATATTTCCTGTTTCTTCCTGGTTCAGTGTTGATTGTCCCTTTCTGAGAATTTGTCCATTTCTTCTAGGTTGCCTATTTCATTGGCATATAGATACTTGTAGTAGTCTCTTATAATCCTTTGTATTTCTGTGGTGTCCATTGTAACTCCTCCTTTTTCATTTCTAATTTTATTGATTTGAGCCCTCTTCCTTTTTTTCTTGATGAGTTTGGTGAAAGGTTTATCAATTTTTTATCTTTTCAAAGAACCAGCTTTGAGTTTCATTGATCTTTTCTATTGTTTTCTTCATCTGTATTTCATTTATTTCTGCTCTGATCTTTATGATTTCTTTCTTCCTACTAACTTTGGGTTTTGTTTGTTCCTCTTTCTCTAGTTGCTTTAGGTGTGACATTAGGTTGTTTGAGATTTTTATTGTTTCCTGACGTAAGCTTGTATTGCTATAAACTTCCCTCTTAAAACTGCTTTTGCTTTGTTCCATAGGTTTTGGATCATCATGTTTTCATTTTCATTTGTCTCTAGGTATTTTTTAATTTCCTCCTTGATTTCTTCACTGATCCTTTGTTTGTTTAGTAACATACTGTTTAGCCTCCACATGTTTGTGTTTTTCACAGTTTTTTTCTTGTAGTTGATTTCTAATCTCATAGTGTTGTAGTTGGAAAAGACACTTGATATGATTTCAATTTTCTTTAATTTACCAAGGCTTGAGTTGTGGTCCAAGATGAGATCTATCTGGGGGAATGCTCCATGTGCACTTGAGAAGAAAGTGTATTCTGCAGCTTTTGGGTGGAATGTTCTATAAATATTAGTTAAATTCATCTGGTGAAATGTGTCATTTAAAGCCTGTGTTTCCTCATTGATTTTCGGCCTGAATGATTTGTCCATTGTTGTAAGTGGGGTGATAAAGTACCACAATATTGTTACTGTTGATTTCCCCTTTTAAGTCTGTTAGAATTTGTGTTATATATTGAGGGGCTTCTATGTTGGGTGCATATATATT
The DNA here is from genome assembly GCF_964341445.2 of Mesoplodon mirus. Classification (NCBI taxonomy): domain Eukaryota; kingdom Metazoa; phylum Chordata; class Mammalia; order Artiodactyla; family Ziphiidae; genus Mesoplodon; species Mesoplodon mirus. Next base: position 157,382 of record NW_028295111.1, on the reverse strand, counting down.
TATAATTGTTATATCTTCTTCTTGGATTGATCTCTTGATCATTATGTAGTGCCCTTCCTTATCTCTTGTAACAGTCTTTATTTTAAAGTCTATTTTGTCTGATATGAGTACGGCTATCCAGTTTTCTTTTGATTTTCATTTGCATGGAATACCTTTTTCTATCCCCTCACTTTCAGATTTTATGTGTCCCTAAATCTGAAGCAGGTCTTTGGTAGACAGCATATATACGGGTCTTGTTTTTGTATCCAATCATCCAGTCTATGTCTTTTGGTTGGAGCATTGAATCCATTTACATTTAAGGTAATTGTTGACATATATGTTCTTACTGCCATTTTATTAATTATTTTGGATTTGCTTCTGGAGGTCCTTTTTCTTCCCTTCCTCTTTTGTTCTCTTCTCATGTGATTTGATGACTATTTTTAGTGTTCTGTTTTGGGTTGCTTTTTCTTTTTTTGGTGTGTGTTTATCTATTGTAATTTTTTGGTTTGCAGTTCCCATGAGGTTTTGACATAGCAGTCTATATATATTTATATACAAGGTTGGTTTAATTTTTGCTCTCTTAATTTGAAATACATTTCCAATTTACTGCATTTGTACTCTCCTCATGGTTGCTTGTTTTGATATCATATTTCTGTGTGCATGTTTTCCTACTTTTACTGTATGTTTGCCTTTACCAGTGAGCGTTCCTATTTGTGATTTTAGAGTTTCTAGTTGTAGCCTCATTTTTTTTTTTTTTTTTTTTTTTTTACCAACTAAAGAAGTTCCTTCAGCATTTGTTGTAAGGCTGGTTTGGTAGTGCTGAATTCTCTGACATTTTGCTTCTCTGTAAATCTTCTGATTTCCCCATCGAATCTGAATGAGAGCCTTGCTGGGTAGCATATTCTTGGCTGTAGGTTTTCCCCTTTCATCACTTTAAATATATCGTGCCTTCTGGCCTGCAGAGTTACTGCCGAAAAATCAGCTGATAACTTTATGGGGATTCCCTTGTATGTATTTTTTGCTTTTCCCTTGTTGCTCTTAATATTTTTTCTTTGTATTTAATTTTTGTCAGTGTTTGGTTAATTTGTGTCTTGGTGTGTTCCTCCTTGAATTTATTTGGTATGGGACTCTGTGCACTTCCTGAACTTGAGTGAGTGTTTCCTTTCTCATGTTAAGGAAGTTTTCATCTATAATCCCTTCAAATATTTTCTCAGGCCCTTTCTCTTTGCCTTCTCCTTCTGGGACCCCTATAATGTGAATGCTAGTGCATTTAATGTTGTCCCAGAGCTCTCTGAGACTGTCCTCATTTCTTTTCATTCTTTTTTTCTTTATTCTGTTTGGTGGCAGTGATTTCCACTACTCTGTCTTCCAGATCTCATTTTTGTTCTTCTGCCTCAATTATTTTGCTATTGATTCCTTCTAGTGTATTTTTCATTTTAGTTGTTGTGTTATTCATGTATGTTTCTCCGTAAGTCTTCTAGTTCTTTGTTAAACATTTTTTGTATCTTCTTGGTCTGTGCTGCCATTCTTTCTCTGAGATTTTTGAATCATCTTTACTCTCATGACTCTGAACTCTTTTCCAGGTAGATTGCCTAGCTCCTCTTCATTTAGTTGTTCTTCTGCAGTTTTATCTTGTTCCTTTGTCTGCAAAATATTTGTCTGTCATCTTATTTTGTCTCACTTTCTGTCTTTATGGTCTCCTTTCTGTAGGCTGCAGGATCATAGTTCCTCTTGCTTCTGGTGGGTGAGGTTGATCCATGGGCTTGTGCAGGCTTCCTGCTGGGAGGGACAGGTGCTTGCTCTCTGGTCTGTGGAGTTGGGTCTTGTCCCTCTAGTGGGCAGGTCTGTATCCTGGGTGTGTTTTGAGGTGGCTGCAAGCTCAGTACAACTTTAGGTAGCCAGTTGATGGGCGGTTCTGTGTTCTTATCTTGCTGGTTGTTAGGCCTGAGGTGTTCCAGCATTGGAGCCTGAGGGCTCTTGGGTAGTGCCAGGTGTTGGTGCTGAAATGGGGACCTCTGGGAGATCTCACACCAATCAATATTCCCTGGGGTCTCTGCCACCAGTTTCCTTGTACCCACTGTGAGCTACATCCTCTGGAGACCCTCTAAGACCCATAGGTAGGTCTGTCCCAGGTTCCTATCAAGTTACTTTGTGCTGGGTTCCAGTGCATGTGAGACCCTGTCTGTGCCCTCCAACAGTGGAGTCTCTGTTTCCCCGAGCCGTGTGGAGCTCCTGCACTCAAGCCTTAATGGCCTTCAAAGCCAAACGCTCTGGGGTTTCTTCCAGACTCTGATGCCAGACTGTCAGACTGTCCTGAAGGATTATTTTATGGGGGAATGTCCTTATGTAGCCTGAGTGGATTTACTTTTTTGTGTGTGTGTGGTGTGAGGGCTGCTTGTAGTATGGATATCTGCCACCTCTTTCTTTACTGTATGCTGGCCATTAACCCCTCGATAGGAGGTGTGACTGATGTTGTGGTGACCAGAGTCTGCACTGGATATTGAGTGGGACCTTCCCTTTGCTCTGTGGTTTTCACTGCTCTGCCAGGGGCAGGGTCTGCTCTTTAGTTGTTGGAGTAGAGCTCCCCAGATCTATTTCTGAGCGTGTTTCTGATCTTCGGTGTGAGGTAGGAAGGATTGGAGTACTCCCACTGGGAGAGAAGCCACTGAGTGAGTATTCGCCCCCTAGAGCTGCTCACTTGTGAGCGTCCTCTGTTGTGTCACCTTTCACCCATTGTGCAGGCTCACAAATTATACCATTGTTGGCACTGTTCTTGGCCCCGCCTTAACTGTGAGTATGCCAGCAACTGGCCCTGCTGTCTCTCAGGCATTGTTATCACCAAGTCATTAGCACAGATCCACTGAAGCCATGTCCCAGGACTGCAGTAATCATGCAGCTGGGCCTGCTGTGGGTACCTTGGAGGTGTCTCAGACTCTGGCTTGGCCCAACCTCCACATGTATGTGCCCACAAAGCCCACAGCTGTTAAGTTACAGCTGCTAAAGCTGGAGCCCAGCCAGGTGGGAAGGGGCTGAGGCAACAACTCACTGGGTCAGGCAAGCCCAGTCAGGCAGGAGGGGGTGGGAGCAAAGACTGACCGGGGTGCATGAGGCTGCTCAGGTGGGAACCCCTTATAATGTCCCCAGAGGAAGGGGCCAGGGCATGGAGAATGTGTCTGAAATGAGGACCGCATCCTTTGTGCACCACTCAACAATGGTGCTTTGCTTCTATGACAGACCAGACTTCTTCCACAAGCATTTTTGTTTGTGGAGCTCCACACTCTGGTTGCCTCAGGCTGTCTCTTCACAGGCAAACCAGTCCTCTTCCTGGTCTGCTCTCCAAACTCCACGTTCCAGCACCCAGCCCCTGTCCATACCAGTGGCTGGGGCATGCAGAGCTGTGACACAGACCATCTGTTTGAGTCTTACTTTGTCTTGCCTGCCATATGTCAGTTGCTGCACTCTTCTCTGAGCTCCTGAAGCACCCCTCCTGTTCCAGCTGATCTCCCCACTTTTGAGGAGGACTTCCCTAGATGCGGGAACCTCTCTTCTCCTTCAGCACCCCCCAATGGGTGCTTCCGTTTTTCTTTTTTCTTTTTCTTTCTTTCATCCTGCCCAGTTATGTGTGGATCTTTCTTGTCCTTTTAGGTGTCTGAAGTTCTCGGCTAGTGTTCAGCAGGTGCGCTGCAAGAATTGTTCCACTTCCAGATGTACTCTTGATGTATCTGTGGGGAGAGGTGTACTCCCTGTCCTCCTACTCTGTCATAATCATCAGCCCCTCACCAGGAAAAATTTTGCAATATTATCTTTGTATGTGATCTTAGTGAATATTTTCTCGGAATGGATATCCATGAATGAGATTGTTGGGTCTAGGAATAGATATATTTTAACGGTATTGGACATCATTGCCAAATTGTTTTCCAAAATAGACTGAAAGATGTTTCCTCCTGGGACATGTGAGAGAACCCATTTTCTTGCATCATCACCTGAAATAGAATTTATGACCTTAAACTTCTCCACATTTGAAGTAGTCTTTTAAGTAGCTATGGGGGTGAGGGTTGGGAAGAGTGGAACCCATTCATTCCTAAACTTTAAAGGACTTGGTGTGCCCAGGAACTGCTCCAAGATCCGCATCTGTAGAGAGGAAGGGGACTTGGGAATAGGTGGCTCCACCTCCCACGCTAGCCAATCTAGAGGGTCCTTGTGGCCTCACCCCAGAAGTGAGGACCTAAGGGGTTTCAGCCAGATATGACAGGCTCTTGGGTATCACAGGATGAGGGAGAAGGACAGTCTCCTGGTGTGACCCTGGAGCAGGGCTCTGACTCTGAGCTCTCATTGACTTGTGCTCTGAGTCATAAGTCCAAGGTCCAACCTTCTGGAGTCCCAAATGAGCCTGACTCAAGGGATCAGGTCAGGGGGTGCTGTGGACAGGAGCTGCTTCTATGAGTTAGTCATTAAAACTGGAGCATACCTGTTTCTCTGGGCGTGGGAAATCCAAGAGAGGAAGGGTTGAATTTTTCAAGAAAGAAGGGGGCCAAAATGAGCCAGAAAGAAACCAAAGGGAGTATCAGGATGGGGAAATTTTCCTCCTGCCCCTTTTGGGTTCTTCTGATTAGTTATAACAATTAAATTGCCACAAGATAGATTAACAGGAGAAAAAAACCATTTAATTCATAAGCACAGAGGTCTCATAGAAATGGGACTCCACTCTATGAGTGGACCAAAGGGACCAAAATAGGCTGTGTGTTTACAGATCATTTTAGACAAACAATTTGTGAAGATTTAACAAAACAAAGGGGCTTGTGTTTGGGGTAACAGACTACTGAAGAAGTAACAAAGTTTGTTTGTACATCTTTCATAGTCTAGAATTCCTTAACTCTGGTGATACAGATGCTTTCAATCCTCCTGGTACAGGGTAGATACTTTCACATGGGAGATTTATCTCCTGCTTTCAGGAGGAAAGGAGGTTTCAGAGTGGTTTTTTAACCACCCACATGCTGTTTCTCAAGTAACTTTAATTCAAAATAATCAATATGCCTTTGTGGCACATTTTGGGATGGTCTGTCTTAGGCCCCAACAGGAGCATGGAAGGGGATGCAAGACAGAGGACCTGGGAGACAGAAGGAACTGAAGGAGCTGACAGGGTGCCCTATAGTACAGAGTCATACCCCCACCTCAAGCCTGGGTCTGAACAGGAGGAGGGGGCTGGAGGCTGGGGGCTTGTGGTCCTTTCTATCTGCCTCCTCCCTGATCTGGGAGACCACTGGGTTCCCCTGGTGCATCACTAGGCAGGACTGGGAGAGGCATCAATCCCGCAAACCATTTGTAAATTTTGGAGATTACTCTTTGGTCGGTCACATCATTTGCAAATATTTTCTCCCATTCTGTGGGTTGTCTTTTCATTTTGTTTATGGTTTCCTTTGCTGTACAAAGGCTTTTGAGTTTAATTAGGTCCCATTTGTTTATTTTTGTTTTCATTTCCATTACTCTGGGAGATGGATCACAAAAGATATTGCTGTGGTTTATGTCAAAAAGTGTTCTGCCTGTTTTCCTCTACGAGGTTTATAGTATCAGGTCTTATATTTAGGTCTTTAATCGATTTGGAGTTCATTTTTGTATATGGTGTTAAATAATGTTCTAATTTCATTCTTTTACATATATCTGTCCAGTTTTGCCAGCACCATTCATTGAAGAGACTGTCTTTTCTCCATTGTATACTCTTGCCTCCTCTGTTGTAGATTAATTGACCACAGGTTCTTGATTTTATTTCTGAGCCTTCTATCCTGTTCCATTGATCAAACAGCTCATGTAGCTCATATCAAAAAACAAACAACCCAATCAAATAATGGGCAGAAGACCTAAGTAGACATTTCTCCAAAGAAGACATATGTGCCCAGAGGCACATGAAAAGATATTCAACATTTCTAATTACTAGATAAATGTAAATCATAACTGTAATGAGACATCACCTCAAACCACTCAAAATGGGCATCATCAAAAAGTCTACCAAAAATACATGCTGGAGAGGGTGTGGAAAAAAGGGAACCCTCCCTATGCACTTTGTGGGAATGTAAATTGGTACAGCCACTATGGAGAAGGTTCCTTAAAAATCTAAAATAGAGCTACCATATGATGCAACCATTCCACTCCTGGGCATATATCCAGAGAAAACCATGGTTCAAAAGAATACATGCACCCCAATGTTCATTGCAATGCTGTTTACAATAGCCAAGACATGGAAGCAACCTAAATGTCCCTTGACAGATAAATGGATAAAGAAGATGTGGTACATATATACAATGGAATATTACTCAGCCATTAAAAAATCGAAATAATGCCATTTGCAGCAACATGGATGGAACAGGAGATCACCATAGTAAGTGAAGTAAGTCAGACAGAGAATATCAAATATCACAGGATATTGCTCATATGCAGAATCTTAAAAAAATTGATGGAAGTGAAGTTATTTACAAAACAGAAACAGAGTCACAGACTTAGAAAACAAAGTTATGGTTACCAAAGGGGGAGGGATAAATCGGGAGTTTGGGCTTGACATATACCCACTACTATATTTAAAATAGATAACCAACAAGGACCTACTGTATAACACAGTGAATTCTCCTTAATATTCTGTAACAACTTGAAAAGAATTTGGAAAAGAATAGATACATGTATATGTACAACTGAATCTAATGCAACATTGACAATCGACTATATTTGAAAATAAAATAAAAAGATAAATAAAAATTAAAAAATAAAAGTAAAATATAAAAAATCCTGCAAAGTGGCTCCCTGTTCATTTGCATACACCCCACCCCCTCAGAGCCCCTCCTTCCACTCTCACCCTTACAAAGGAGGTGCAGAATTTCCTGCCAGGGCAAGAGCCCAGTTCCCAGGTGGAAGTGCTTTCCTAGAAGGACATGAGGAGGGAAGAGGTCCATTCTGGGACCTCAATCCCCCCTTTCCATAAACACATGGAAGAAACACATTTTAAAAGCATCTTGAAATGGATAAAAATGGAGAATTTCTAGGGAAGAAAATAGAGACAACAGGACTAAAAGGAGGGCGAGAGTGAAAAGGACAGGGGGAAAAACAAAGCCAGAGCTGCCTGTCCCCACCCATGGGCACGGCCACTCAGAGGCCACCTTGAAGTTGCAGCTGGAAGGGGCAAGCTTTGATGGTCTGGGTGATCAGCCTTTTGTAGCTGGAGTCATGCTCTGGGAAGTGGGTGGCAGGGAGAGGAAACGTCAAGAACAGAGACAAGTTGGGGTCTGGGGCAGAGGTAGACACTTAGGGCCCACAGCCTGTAGAGGGAGCAGTACCGGGGATTCTGGGAGGTTGGAGTCAGCACTGAGGGCAGAAGGGAGCATGGGAAGCAGAACAATGGAAGCTCCAGGAGGTGGAACTGAGGAGACGCCTGTCCAGCTCCGCTTGTCCAGAATGAAAACACCCTGAAGGGGGATCCTGGAGAGAAGGGCACAGACTCCTAAGGACACTCCCCGACTCTATCCCTGGTCTTCCATCTCAGCTTTTCCCTCCTCTGGAAGGGCAGATACTTCTGTTATGGAGCAAAGGACTTGATGCCTGAGCAATGGGCTTGATGCCTGATGCACATAGAAGCCAATGCTATGGCACCAGCTTTTGAGAAAAGCTTTACTGCAAGGAGGCAGGGGGCAAGGCTCAAATCTGTCTTCCCAACAGCAAGGTGAGGTTGATATCTACAGGTTCAGGTTTTGGAGCAGAAAGGGGGAAAAAGTGGTTGGTTATAAAGTTTAAGGGAGTGATGGATTCTTATGTGTAGGGCTTCATACTTCTCCATGGCTAGCATGTGCAAATTCCTGGAGAGCTGGTATGAAACATGTGGGGGAAATATGGGCTGTGATGTCAAAAGGTCATGCATTGGACAAGCAAGTCTATTTGCCACAGACTCCAATCTGCCATACTCTTTCCAACTGGTTTCCGTCAATTTTGTCACGTTGTAAGAGGAGGTGATTTTTAACAGCTTGCTTCCTTATCTGCAGTTCTGTAAGATAAGCTCAAGAATTTCTCTTAGTGATGGGTTTTTTTAACCCTATGGGGCAAGGTTTAATTTCTAGTCATATTAGTCTGTCCTGTGACAGAGATTCCCTCTGGCTATCAAAGGGAAAGTTCCAAGACCTTTCTAAGGTTTTGAAGTTGAATGCTGTCTTACCCATCTTCAAATAGGAATCTTCATCAGGCGATCCTGGTTTCAAGGCAGGTTGAATGCATCTCCATTTTCTTAATTGTTTGGGGTTCATTGTTGTAGGTATTTTCCTTCTGTTGTGTTTCTTGCCTAGAGAAGTTCCTTTAACATTTGTTGTAAAGCTGGTTTGGTGGTGCTGAACTCTCTCAGCTTTTGCTTGTCTGTGAAGGTTTTAATTTCTCCATCAAATCTGAATGAGATCCTTGCTGGGTAGAGTAATCTTGGTTGCAGGTTTTTCTCCTTCATCACTCTAAATAAGTCATCCCACTCCCTTCTGGCTTGTAGAGTTTCTGATGAACGATCAGCTGTTAACCTTATGAGGATTCTTTTGTGTGTTATTTGTTGTTTTTCCTTTGCTATTCTTAATATGTTTTCTTTCTTTTTAATTTTTGACCGTTTGATTAATATGTGTCTTGGCGTATTTCTCCTTGGATTTATTCTGTATGGGAATACTGTCTGTGCCTCCTGGATTTGATTAACTATGTCCTTTCCCATAATAGGGAAGTTTCCAACTATAATCTCTTCAAATATCTTCTCATTCCCTTTCTTTTTCTCTTCTTCTTCTGGAACCCCTATAATTCGAATGTTGGTGCATTTAAGGTTGTCCCAGAGGTCTCTGAGACTGTCCTCATTTCTTTTCATTGTTTTTTCTTTATTCTGCCCTGCAGCAGTTATTTCCACTAGTTTATCTTCCACATCACTTATCCGTTCTTCTGCCTCAGTTATTCTGCTATTGATCCCATCTAGAGTATTTTTAATTTCATTTATTGTGTTGCTCATCGTTACTTGATTCATCTTTAGTTCTCCTAGATCCTTGTTAAATGTTTCTTGCATTCTGTCTATTCTATTTCCAAGATTTTAGATCATCTTTACTATCATTATTCTGAATTCTTTTTCAGGTAGACTGCCTATTTCCTCTTCATTTGTTAGGTCTGGTGGGTTTTTATCTTGCTCCTTTACCTGATGTGTGTTTTTCTGTCTTTTCATTTTGCTTATCTTATTGTTTTGGGGTCTCCTTTTTGCAGACTGCAGGTTCGTAGTTCCCGTTGTTTTTGGTGTCTGTCCCCAGTGGCTAAGGTTGGTTCAGTGGGTTGTGTAGGCTTCCTGGTGGAGGGGACTAGTGCCTGTGTTCTGGTGGATGAGGCTGGATCTTGTCTTTCTGGTGGGCAGGTCCATGTCTGGTGGTGTATTTTGTGGTGTCTGTGGCCTTATTATGACTTTAGGCAGCCTCTCTGCTAATGGGTGGGGTTGTGTTCCTGTCTTGCTAGTTGTTTGGCATAGGGTGTCCAGCACTGTAGCTTGCTGGTCGTTGAGTGAAGCTGGGTGCTGGTGTTGAGATGGAGATCTCGGGGAGCTTTTCGCCATTTGATATTATGTGGAGCTGGGAGGTCTCTTGTGGGCCAGTGTCTTGAACTTGGCTCTCCCACCTCAGAGGCACAGCACTGACTCCTGGTTGCAGCACCAAGTGCCTTTCATCCACACGGCTCAGAATAGAAGGGAGAAAATATAGAAAGAAAGAATTAGTAGAAGAAAGAAAAAGAGATAAAAGAAAGAAAGAAAGGAGGGAGGGAGGGAGGGAGGGAGGGAGGAAGGAGCAAAGGTAGGAAAAAAGAAAGAGAGAAGATAAAGTAAAATAAAATAAAGATAAAATAAAATAAATTTATTAAAATAAATAATAATTATTAAGAAATAAAATTTTTAAAAAATGGGCGGATACAACCCTAGGACAAATGGTGGAAGCAAAGCTGTACAGACAAAATCTCACATAGAAGCATACACGTACACACTCACAAAAAGAGGAAAAAGTCATAAATCTTGTTCTCAAAGTCCATCTCCTCAATTTGGGATGATGCGTTGTCTATTCATGTATTCCACAGATGCAGGGTACATCAAGTTGATTGTGGAGCTTTAATCGGCTACTTCTGAGGCTGCTGGGAGAGATTTCCCTTTCTCTTCTTTATTCTCACAGCTCCCGGGTCTCAGCTTTGGATTTGGCCCCGCCTCTGCGTGTAGATTGCCGGACGGCGTCTGTTCTTCACTCAGACAGGACAGGGTTAAAGGAGCAGCCGCTTCGGAGACTCTGGCTCACTCAGGATGGGGGGAGGGAGGGGCACGGTGGCCGTGCGAGCGTGTGGCGGCAGAGGCCAGCGTGACATTGCACCAGCTCGAGTCGTGCCGTGTGCTCTCCCGGGGAAGTCGTCCCTGGATCCCCGGACCCCGGCAGTGGTGGGCTGCACAGGCTCCCTGGAGCAGTGGCGTGGACAGTGACCTGCGCTCGCACACAGGACTCTTGGCGGTGGGAGCAGCAGCCCCAGCCTCCCACACCGGTCTCTGGGGTCCGTGCTTTTAGCATCGGCTCATGCTGGTCTCTGGAGCTCCTTTAAGCAGCGCTCTTAATCCCCTCTCCTTGTGCACCAGGAAACAAAGAAGGAGGCAAAAGTCTCTTGCCTCTTCGGCAGGTCCAGACATTTTCCTGGACTCCCTCCCGGCCAGCCATGGTGCACTAAGCCCTTCATGGTGTGTACACGCCGCCAGCCCCAGTCCTCTCCCTGCACTCCCACTGAAGCCCGAGCCTCAGCTCCCAGCGCCGCACACCCGGCGGCCGAGCAGACAAGCCTCTCGGGCTGGTGAGTGGCGGTCGGCACCAACCCTCTGTGTGGGAATCTCTCCGCTTTGCCCTCTGCACCCCTGTTGTTGTGCTCTCCTCCGCTACTCTGAAGTTTTCCCCCTACCAACTGCAGTCTCTGCCCCGGCAGGCAGATTCTTAACTACTGCAACACCATAAGTGGGGTTTTAAAGTCTCCTACTGTTATTATATTATTGTCCATTTTCCCCTTTATGTCTGTTAATATTTGCTTTATATATTTAGATGCTCCTGTATTGGTTCAACATTGTAATATCCTCTTTTTATATTGATCCCTTTATCACTATATAATGCCTTTCTTTGTTTTTTCTTATAGACTTTGTTTAAAAGCCTATTTTATCTGATAGTATTGCCATCCCCATTTTCTTGTCATTTATCTTTGTATGAAATATCTTTTCCCATCCCCCCACTTTCAATTTGTGTGTGTCTTTAGGCTTGAAGTGAGTCTCTTATGGGCAGCATATTGAAGCATCTAGTTCTTTTTTTAATCCAATCAGCCTCCCTAGGTCTGTTGGTTGAAGAATTTAGTCCTCTGACATTTAAAGTCATTATTGATAGGTATGTACTTATTGCCATTTTATTACTTTTTTTCCCAGTTGTTTTTGTAGTTCTTCTCCTTTCATTTCTTCTTTTATTGTTTCTTCCCTTGTGCTTGGATTACTTTCTTTAATAGTGTGCTTGTGTTTCTTTCTTTTAGGTTTTTGTGTCCCTGTTGTAGGATTTTGATTTCTGGTTACCATGATGTTCATATATATTGACATATATTTACTAAGTAGCTGTATCTACTTGCCTTAAACTGGTAGTTATTTACTTTCAAACACATTCTAAAATATCTACACGTTTTTACTCCCCTCCCACACATTTTGTGGTTTCAATGTCATAGTTTACATCTTAATGCTTATCCATTAACTGTTTATTGTAGTTATAGCTGCTTTTACACTTCTTTGTCTTTTATTCAATGTGCTGGCTTATTTCAGTTGTTGATCTTCAATCTTTACTGTATATTTGCCTTTATGAGTGTGATTTTCCTTTTCCTATAGATTCTTACTTCTTCTACATTTAGATTATATTCTTCAGCATTTCTTTAATGGTAGGTTTAGTATAGATGAGCTCTTTTAGTGTTTGCCTGTCCGAGATGTTCTTTATCTCTGCTTCTATTCTAAATGATAATCTTGCTGGGTAGAGCATCTTAGGTTACAAATTTTTCCCTTTCAGCACTTTGAATATGTCATGCTATTGCCTCCTAGCTGCAAAGTTTCTGCAGAGAAATCAGCTGATTGCCTTATGGGTGTTCCCTTGTATAAGACTCTTTTTCTCTTGTTGCCTTTAGAATTCTCTCTTTAACTTTTGCCATTTTAATTATGGCGTGTCTTGTTGTGGATCTGTTTGGGGGTCACCTTACTTGGGACCCTCTGTCCTTCCTGTACCTGGATATCTATTTCCTTCATTAGTTTTGAGAAGTTTTTAGCCAACATATCTTCAGATCGATTTTTGATCCCCTTCTCTCTCTCTTTTGCTTCTTGAACCCCTAGAATACAAATGTTGGAATGCTTAATGCTATCACAGTAATCTCTTATTTTCATTTTTAAACAATGGTTTTCCTGTCTGCTGTTCTGAGTGTGTGCTTTCCATTATTCTTTCTTCCAGAGCACTTATGCATTCTTCTGTATCACATAATCTGCTATTCATTACTTCTAGTGTGTTTTTATTTTACCTATTGGATGATTAACTTCTAACTGGGTATTCTTTGATATTTTCTAGTTTCTTGTTAAAATGTTTTGTGTTTAGGTCAGTTCTTTCCCCTAATTCTCTTAATATCTTTATTGCCAATGTTTTGAATTCTTTATCTGGTAAATTATTTATTTCATCATTTTTTCCAGGGTTTCTCTTGATCTTTTAATTATTTCCTCTGCCTTTTAATTTTCTGAATTGTGTGAATCAGTTACCAGTTTCAGTCTTGAAGCGATATTCTTATGTGGGAGCATCCCTATGCAAACTGTTTGTGCCTAATACCTTTAGTGGGAAGGTTGGCTTTGACGTGGATGGCTATCACAACTTTCCTCAGGGTGTGCTGGCAACTGTCACCATGGTAGGGGGTGAGGCTGGAGATGGAGTTGCTAGAGCTGGAGCCCGGTGTGATGTGGGACTTCCTCTCTGCTCAGTGGCCACCAGCACCCTGTCAGGGGTCTGAGTGCAAGTTGCTAGAGCAGAAGCCCTGAGGGTCAGTCTTGGGGTGGCTCTGTTCCCTTTAAGTGTGTGCAGTTTTCCCTCTCTTGAACTGGAACTTTTGACCCAGAGGAGGGGATTGCTTAAGCAAGCTGGGCCTGGGCACAGACAAGTTTGATGCACTGCCTTTGTAGGTATCTATGGCTCCATTCAGACGCAGTCAAAGGCGCAAGTCCCCTTTGTCTCTCATAGCTAAACACTGCACCCTGCCTCGGCTACCCCTGTTCTGTTGTGAAGCCGTTCTGTTGTGAACATCTCTTTGTCTTGCCTTGGCGGAAATCCAGCATGCCTGCGCTCCTCATGAGCAGAGACCGGGCTTATTATACCCTTTTTTTTATTGCAGTGGTCTTCCAACCAGTGAAGGGGACTTGTCTCCTCCATCTAGGATGCCAGGAATGGGACACCCAGTCTGTGGCTTGACCTGCTCACTCCCCAGGGCACATGTCTGCTCATGCAATCTCCTTTTTCCTCTGAGTCCCATCCCAGGGGCACAGGTCCCAATCCAATTGCTATGTTTTCCTTCCAACCCGATTACATGTGTATCTTTCTTACAGCTGGGTTGTACAGATGTCCTTCTGCCAGTTTTCAGTGAGGACTCTTCCACATGTAGATGTATTTTTTTTTTTTTTTTTTTTTTGCTGTACGCGGGCCTCTCACTGCTGTGGCCTCTCCCGTTGTGGAGCACAGGCTCCGGACGCACAGGCTCAGCGGCCATGGCTCACGGGCCCAGCCGCTCCGCGGCATATGGGATCCTCCCAGACCGGGGCACGAACCCGTATCCCCTGCATCGGCAGGCGGACTCTCAACCACTGTGCCACCAGGGAGGCCCTGTAGATGTATTTTTGATGTGTTTGGGGCTGGGGCAGTGGAGACGTACACTCTCTGACTTCTTAACTCTGCCATCTTGATCTCCCTCCAGTCTTTCACCATTAGGTGTGATTTTAGCTGAGGTTTTATAGATGCCCTTTATCATATTGAGGAAGTTCCCTTTTATTTCTAGTTTGTTGCATATTTTTGTCATGAAACTTTCTCAGATTTTGTCTAATGCTTTTCCTTCATCAATTGAAATGATCAAGTATTTTTACCTTCACTTTATTAATGTGTTGTATTACATTGATTTTTGGATGTTGAACCACTCTTGCATTCCTAGGATAATTCCCAGTTGGTCATGATGTGTAATCCTTTGATAAGCTTCTGGATACGGTTCTTAAAAGTTTGTAGAGAATTTTGTATCTATATTAATAAGGCATACTGTTCTGCAGTTTGTGTTTCAGTGGCTTTATCTGGTTGTGCTATCAGGGTTATGCAGGCCTCGTAGAATGAGTTAGGAAGTCTTTCCTTGCTATGTTTTAGAAGAGTTTGAAAATAATTAGTGTTAATTCTTCCTCAAATGTTTGGTAGTTTTCATCATTGAAAACATCTGGTCCTGGGCTTTTTTATTGGGAAGTTTTTGATTACTGACTCAAACTCTTTGCTTTTTTAAAAGTCTGTTCAGGTTTTCTATTTCTTCTTGAGTCAATTTAGGTAGTTTTTCTATTTCTAAGAGTGTTTCCAGCTCATCCATGTATCTAAGTTGTTGGCATACAATTCTTCACAGAATTATATTGGAATCCTTTTTCTTTATATGTGTAAGGTCATCTAATGTCTCCACTTTGATTTGTGATTGTAAAAATTTGAGTCTCCCCTGTTTTCTCTTAGTCATTGTAATTAAAGTTTTGTCAGTTTGTTACCTTTTTTAAAACATCTTTATTGGAGTATAATTGCTTTACAATGTTGTGTTAGTTTCTCCTGTATAACAAAGTGGATCAGCTATATGTACACATATATCCCCATATTACTTCCCTCTTGCATCTCCCTCTTACCCTCCTTATTGTACGCCTCTAGGTGGTCACAAAGCACAGAACTAATCTTCCTGTGCTATGTGGCTGCTTTCCACTAGCTAACTATTTTACATATGGTAGTGTATGTATGTCCATGCCACTCTCTCACTTCATCCCAGCTTACCGTTCCCCCTCCACATGTCCTCAAGTCCATTCTCTACATCTGTATCTTTATTCCTGTCCTGCCCCTACGTTCTTCAGAACCAGTTTTTTTAGATTCCATATATATATGTTAACATATGGTATTTGCTTTTCTCTTTCTGACTTACTTCACTCTGTAGGACAGACTCTAGGCCCATCCACCTCACTACAAATAACTCAATTTCATTTCTTTTTATGGCTAATATTCCATTGTATATCTGTGCCACATCTTTCTTCACTCATCTGTCAATGGACACTTGGGTTGCTTCCATGTCCTGGCTATTGTAAATAGAGCTGCAATGAACATTGTGGTGCATGACTCTTTTTGAATTATGTTTTTCTCAGGGTATATGCCCAGTAGTGGGATTGCTGGGTCGTGTGGTAGTTCAATTTTTAGTTTTTTAAGGAACCTCCATACTGTTCTCCATAGTGGCTGTATCAATTTACATTCTCACCAACAGTGCTAGAGGGTTCTAACAGAGACACTTGTGGTTCAAATATACAAATACCTTAGAAGTAAGATTATAGAAAAAGGTATATCATGCAAGCAGTAACAAAAAGAAAGCATGAAAGCCTATATTAATATCAGGTTCAATCGATGTTAAGACAAAAAATGTTTCTAGAGACCATGAAAATTTATTACAATTAACGTCGCAATCAAGAAATATAACCGTTATAAACATATATGAACCCAACAGAACCCTGAAATACGTGAAGCAAAACAGACCACGCTGAAGGGAGGCAAGCAATTCGACAATAATAGTTGGAACTCCAATACCAATCCCAGGAATCAATAAGACAACTAGACAATTTGCTTAGAAAATAAGCAAGAATGTAGAAGATTTGAACAACACTATCTATCAACTACACCTAACTGACATCTATCAAATATTCCATCCAACAACACCAGAATGCAAATTCTTCTCAAGTATACATCTCCAGGATAAACCATATGCCATACAATAAAACAATTCTCATAAATTTAATAAATTAATTAATGTATAGATCTCAACTGCATAAGGAAATTTAAGAAATCCACATATCTGTGGAAATTAACACACTTTCAAATGACCAATGAGTAGAATAAATCACAAAGGAAATTGACAATTAAGAAATTGAGCTGAAGTAAATAAAAAACATAAGAAACCATATTTATGAAATGCAGATAAAATCATATTTAGAGGAAAATGTACATCTTAAAACACATATATTAGAAAAGGAGAATATCTCAAATCAATAACCTACCCTTCCACCTTAAGAAACTAGAAAAAGAAGAGGAAACTAAACCAATGTAAGCAGAAAGAACGAACTAATATGGATGGTCGTGGGAGTAAGTTAAATAGGAAACAGAAAAACACAGAGAAAATTAATAAAACCAAAAGGTCGTTCTTTGATAACATTTTTAAAAATGGACAAATCTTTAGCCATGTTAATCAAGAAAAATGAGAGAAGACACAAATTGATAAAGTCAGAAATGAAAGAGGGGCTATCACTACTACCCTTACAGAAATTAAAAGGATTTTAAGGGAGTGGTATAAACAACTTCATGCCAACCGATTAGACTACTAAGATGAAATGGAAAATTCTTAGAAAAAAAGACACAAGTTACCAGAACTGAATCCAGAAGAAACAGACTACTTAAATCTTCTTGTAAGAAATATTGATAAGAACTAAAAATCTTCTCAAAGGAGTGAGTGTAGATGTGGTTATTAAGGGTAGCATTACAGGGCCCTGTGATGATGGTAGAGTTCTGAATCTTGGTTGTGTTGGTTATGTGTATCTACACATGTGATAAAGTCACGTAGAGATACACACACACACACATGCACATCTCCATTTGGGGAAACTGGTACATGGAATATTCCTGTATATATATATATATATATATATATATATATATATATATATATATATATGCTGTGAATGTATGATTATTTGAAAAGAAAAAGTTTTAAAATTTCCACAATAAAAAAGCATAGGCCCAGATGAGTAGACTTGTGAATTCTTTCAATAATTTAAATAAGAAATAATATCGATCCTTTAAAAATTATTCCAGAAAATAGGGTGGGGGGAGGGAACACTTTTCAACTCATTCTATGAGGCCAGGATTATCCTAATACCACTCAGATAAACAAATCACAAGAAAAGAAAACTAAAGACAAATATTTTTCATACCCCCCAAAACAACAAAATAAAAGCAGGGCTCCCTTGGTGGTGCAGTGGTTGAGAGGCCTCCTGCCAATGCAGCAGACACGGGTTCGTGCCCCGGCCCGGGAAGATCCCACATGCCGCGGAGTGGCTGGGCCCGTGAGCCATGGCCACTGAACCTGCGTGTTGGGAGCCTGTGCTCCACAGTGGGAGAGGCCACAACAGGAGAGGCCTGTGTACTTAAAACAAACAAACAAACAAACAAAAAACAAAAAAAAATCTGGCAAAATATAAAATTATATGCCATGACCAAGTAGGATTTACCCCAGGAATGCAAAGTTGGTTTAATAACTGAAACTCAGTGAACATAATTCACAATAATAATAGAATAAAGGGCAAATGATCATCACAGCAGATGCATAAAAATGTTTCACAAAATCGACCACCATCTCATAATAAAATCCTTCATAAACTAGGAATAGAAGGGAATTTCCTGAACCTGATAAGGAGTATTTACAAAATACCCACAGGTGGCATTATACGTAGTGGTCTTAGTGGTGAAAGACTAGACACTTTCGACCTAAAATCAGGAACACGAGAAGGAAATCTACTCTCATTGCTTCTATTCAACATTGTGCTGGAGGTTTTATCCAGTGAGATTAGAGAAGGAAAAAAAATCCAGATTGGAAAATAAGTAAAACAGTCTTTATTCACATAGAACAAGATCCTATATTATTCACATAGAACAAGTTCCTATATGTAGAAAAACCCTAAGAGACACATGCATGCACGCACACGCGTGTGTGTGCTTCTACAACTAAAAAAGGAGTTCAAGAATGTTGCAGGATAGATGTATATACCAAAATTAATTGCATTTTTATAAATCAGCAATGAACATTCTGAAAATGAAAGTAAGAAAAATAATTTCATTCACTTATCAGCAAAAAGAATAAAATACACAGGAACACATTTAATGAAAGATGTGCAAGACTTGTACACAGAAGACCACAAAACATTGTTCCAAAAGGTAAAGAAGACCCAAATAAATGGAAAAATATCTTATGTCTATAGATGGAAGACTTAATATTGTTAAGATGGCACTATTTCCCAAGTTGATTCTACAAATCCATGCAATCCCTATCAAAATCCCAGCTGGTCTTTTTTTTTTTTTTTTTTGAAATTGACAAACTAACCTTAAAATTCACATGGTAATACAAGGAACCAAGAACAGCTAAAACAATCTTAAAAAAATAACAAAGTTGAAGAACATATATTTCCCAATTTTTAAACTTACTACAAACCTATGGTAATTAAGGCAGAGTGATAGTGGCATAAGACACATAGTCCAATGGAACAGAATTGAGATTCCAGAAGTAAACCCTTACATTTATGGTTAATTAGTTTTGGACAAATGTGCCAACACAATTCAATGGGGTAAAGGACAGTCTTTTCAATAAATGATGCTAGTACCACGGGATAGCCACACACAAAAGAATGAATTTGGACCATTACCTCACACAATACACCAAAATTAACTCAAACTAGACTATATTCCTACATGTAACAGCTAAAACTATAAAGTTCCCAGAAGAGAAACATAGGAATAAATCTTTGAGACCTGTGTGTAAGAAAAACCTCACCCGGCCTCTTGTGGGTTTCTTCTTTACTGTCACACTACTATTACACTCACAACACTTCTGACCCCAGGTGTGTGAGCATTTTGCCCACACCAAGGAATTCTGTGACACCAGCTGGGTGTCCTACAATTCAACTCAATTCTGACACTGTGTACCTGAAGACAGCATCTCAGGTCCCATAGATTATGGGCTCAGTCCCACAAGACTGCCCCCCATTCAGGTGCCAACCACAAGTAATAGGTCCCAAGATTGCCCACAACTATCCCACTTGGCTGCAGATCAGAGGTTCCCATGACCTCCTCCCTCTTGGATTCACTTATTTGTTAGAACATCTCACAGAACTCAGGGAAACACAATTAAACAGTGAGCAATGTGGGAGTTGGGCGTGGGGACCCCTGCACAGTTGAAAATCTGAGTATAACTTGACAATTGGCCCTCTGTATCTATGGTTTCACATACACCAACTGCAGATCTTGTACTACTCTAGTAGCGTTCACTTTAAAAAATCTTCATATAAGTGGACCCACACAGTTCAAACCTGTGTTTTCCAAAGGTCAACTGTATTTATGTTTACTGGTTATTATACAATAAAGGATATGATAAAGGATACAGATGATCTGCCAGATGAAGAGATTTATCAGGTGAGGTATGGAAGTGTCCCAAACTCAGGAGCTTCTGTCCCCGTGGAGTTGTGGTACATCGCCCTCCTGGTACATGGATGTATTCACCAACCTGGAACCTCTCTGAACCCCATGCTATTGGGATTTTATGGAGGCTGCCACACATAGGCATGATCAATTATTAAGTCCATTTCCAGCCCTTTCTCCTCTCTGGAGAACTGGCAGTGGGGCTGGAAATCCCAAACTTCTAATTATGGTTTGGTCTTTCTGGTGACTAGTCCCCATCCAGGAACCATCCACAAGTCCACCCAGTCACCTCATTGGAAAAAAAGATGCTCTTAGTGCTCTTATCAAGAACTGTGCCAGGAATGGAGACAAAGACCAAATATATATTTCTTATAAATCCCAATATCACATCTTGAGTTGGGCAAAGATTTCTTAGATATAACACCAAAAGCACAGGAGATAAAATGATAAATTGGACTTCATCAAAATGAAAACCTTCTGTGTTTCAAAAAGAGAACATCAATGAAGTGAAAAGATAATCCATAGATTGGTAGAAAATGTTTGCAACTTATTTATCTGATCAGGGACTTGTACCCAGAATTCGTAGAGAACTGAAACTTGGAAAATGATCCAAGTAAAGATGGCAAAATATTTGAATAGACATTTTGCCAAAGAAGAAATCTGAATGGCCAATATTATGAAAAGATGCTTAATATCATTACTTAGTAGGAAAATGGATATTAAAACTACAATAAAATACCACTTCTCTCCCACCGAAATGGCTACAGATGGAGACAGACGGTAACAACTGCTGGTGAGAATGCAGCAAAATGGAAACTTTCATGCTTTGCTGGCGGGAATTTAAAATGCAGCAATCACTTTGAAAAAACAGTTTGGAAGTTTCTTCAAATGTTAAACATAGATTTACTACATCATCTGACAATCCTCTCCAAAAGAAATGTGTCCCCACAAAGACTTGTATGCAAATGTTCACAGCAGCATTGTTTACAATAGCCCCCAAATGGAAACAACTCAAATGTCCAACAGCAGATGAATGGATTAACGAGTGTGATATACACATATAATGGAATATTTTTCAGCCAAAACCAGTAATAAAGACAAAGGACCACATGAAGACACAGGGAGAAGCCAAGGAAAGAGGCCTCAGAAGAAATCGACCCTGTCTGACACCTTGATCTCAGACATCTAACTTCCAGAATTGTAAGGAAATAAATTTCTGTTGTTTAAGCCACCCATTCTGAGGTACTCTGTTATGGCAGCTCCAACAGATTTTGGTAGCAGGAAGTTGGCTATTTCTGTAACAAATACCTAAGAATGTGGAAGTGGCTTTGGAACTAGGTAATGGGAAGAGTTTTGAGGTGCATGTTAGAAAAGCCTAGATTGTCTTGAAGAGACTAAAGATGGTCATTCAAGGTGATTCTTCTGACAGCTCAGAAAGAGAGAACTGTACAGAAAGCTCCTATCACTATATCTGCTCATATATATATATATATATATATATATATATATATATATGCTATATATATATCTGTTTACATATATTTCATCATGAACAGAATATTGACACAAATATGAGTGTTAAAGGTGCTTCTGGGGAAGTCTCAGATGGATATGAGGAATATGTTATTGGAAACTGGAGGAAAAGCAGTCCTTGTTACAAAGCGGCAGAGAACTTGACCAAACTGTGTTCTAGTGTTTTGTAGAAAGTAAAAGTTGTCAGTAATGAGCTTGGATATTTAACGGAGGTTATTTTTAAGCAAAACGTTGAAGCTGTGACTGGGTTTCCCCTTGCTGCTTATAGTAAAGTGTGAGAGGGAGACAACTGAAAAAGAAATTATTATGCAAAAGGGAACCAGAACTTGAATGCCAGAAATCCTCAGCCTATTCATATTGCAAAAAAAATGAGAACGTGTGTTCAGGACAGAACACCAAAGATGTGGCTGGACAGTCTTTACGAAAGAGATTATGGGTGTGTGACATGGATCCAATCACAGCAGAAGCACTGTCAGCTTGGACTGAAGAAGAGGACAGAGGTGGGATGAAATGAAGGAAAGGCTGTCAGACGTCTGGGGTTCTACAAGCAGAAAAGTAGATGACAGAGATGTCTGGATGCAAACATGCATCATCCGTCGAGTAGAGGGAGGAATGACTCTAAAGGTGGGTCAGGGGTCAGCAGGGCTGCTACTGCCACCATGGGTCCCGAACGCACAGGCAGCAGGACTGTTTCCTCATTGGTTCCAGAGGGTTTGGGGACAAAATTCAGGGAGAAGAAGGCAGAGCCACCACCCTTGTTGGGCAGAAAGTTGAGCCAAAGTGGATTTCCTTATAATCTGATGGAACTTTCCACAGAAGTTTCTTAAAATTAGCCACATATGTTAATGTCACACAAATAATGTCAGCAGGCAAATGTGTGCTGTAGAAATATTGCAGACTGGACAGTAAAAGTTCTGAGTTCTAGTACTGGTGTTGATATAATCAACTAAATCTCTGAATAAACTAAAAATTGAATGGAATTTTCCCTGCTAGGTTTTGGACTTGCTTAGGACCTGTCAGCCTTCCTCTTTCCAATTCTCCCTTTTGGAATGGGAATATCTATCCAATACCTGTCCCACCATTGTATTTTGGAGGCCCATAACTTGTTTTGTTTCATAGGTTCACTATTGTAGAGGAATTTTGCCTCAGGATGAATCATACCTCTAGTCTCACTCATATCTGATTTAGATGCTATTTAGATGAAAGTTTAGACTTAGAGTTGTTGCTGGAATGGGTTAAGACTTTTGTGGCTGTTGGAATGGGACAAATATATTTCACATGTGAGGGCTTGAAATTTGGAGGCTGAGAGGGTGGAGTGTTATAGGTTAAACTGTATCCTTGCAAAATACATATGTTGAAGTCCTAAGCCCTAGTACCTCAGAATGTGACTGTATTTGGATACAGAGCTTTTAAAGAGGCAATTAAGGTTGAATGAGGTTATTGGGAGTGGGCCCAAACCCAATTTCACTTGTGTCCTTAAAAGAAGAGGAGATCAGGACATGCACACACAGAGAAAAGAAAGACCATATGAAGACACAGGGAGAAAAGACACAGGCCACCTGCAAACCAAGGAGAGAGGCTTCAGGAGAAATCAACTCTGCTGACAATTTGATCTCAGAATTGTGAGAAAATATATTTCTGTTGTTTCACAACAACAACAACAAAGAATTACTAATACATGCTGCTATACAGATGAACCCCAAAAACATGCTAAGTGAAACTAGCTACAAGAGACCATATATTGTAAGAGTCTGTTTATCTGAAAGGTGTCCAGAAGAGGCAAATTTATCGAGACAAAAAGTACATTAGTGGTTGCCCAGGCCTGTGAGGAAGAATGGGAAGTGACTGCAAATAGGCATGAGTTTTCTTTTGGGGTTAATAGAAATGTCATAAAATTAGATATAGGTGAAAGTTACACACTTTACAAAGTTACTAAAGATTCTTGAAGTGTAATCTTAATACAGGTGAATTTTATGATATGTAAATTATATCTCAATAAAGTTGTTTTAAAAATTAATGGTTGAAACAATTCCTTAAGATGATATTTGTTGGATAACAAATTTTATTGTGTCTATAATTAGGATTTATTCTTTAACTGAGAACCTTCAAATACCTGGAACAACTCCATTCATATTGTGGTAGAATATCCACCCATCATGAATTTTTCTTTTATTTCATTTTAAGAAGGGCTTTGAAGCACAGCAGGCAGGGAGGTTAAGTCAGGATTGTTAAAATTTTTTGCATAAAAATGCAAGTCAAACTCCTGAATTTTAGAACCCCCTAGAATATTTAACTACAGCCCTTTAGATGTTGGTTACACAAAATCATACTTCCCTCCTCTGCTTGCTGAGAGCAGCACTGACTGGAATAACTCCTTTGAAAAGTGACCTGGCCTGGTAAAGGGTCACGGGTCATTCACTAAGTGACAACAATGCAAAATAAGGCAAAAAGATTTCAAAACAAACAAACAAACAAAACAAAACCAAGGAAGTGGGGGTAAGTACTAAAACATCAAAGATTTCTATATAGTCTGAATATTCTAATGTATTCACCATTTAACTAATAATATTAACTTCAGTCAGAATACTTATAGGGAGCCCAATTCTGAGTTCCAATTTAAATTGCCAGGTCACTTCTCCCATCCCATAGACACAGACTTACTGAATAGATGAAAAAGGAATGACAAAAGGCCTACAGGATCTGCTAAGAGGCAGAAAACAGAGATTAGGATGAAGGTAAAGCATGACCTTCAAAACAGGAATTCAAGTTTTAGGTCCCAGATAACATAGCTCCTGGACATAGAGCTGCCTAAAAAGATACCAGTTCTCTACGTGTAAGTTCTGACTTCTGGTCATTATAAACTGTCTTGGAAACCTTACTTCCCAGGGAAGGCGACGAGGAGCCAAGAAGGGGCACCTGGAAAGTAAGATTCTCTGGGAAGGGAGGAAGATGGGGGGCAGCACATCCACTCTGGCTTCCCGCGTCCCGTGGGTTCCCTCCTGCGGTCCTCCTGCCCCCTAGACGCCTGGGTGGCTATGCCATTCCGCAGGATCTCGGTGGCACGGGTTCTGAACGGCTTTCCCCTGAGGTATCCGGTGCTGACCCCAGAGCTCCAGCATAGAGTGGGCGCTGCTGAGCCCGGAGCCGTTCGGGTTGGGGGAACACCGCCCGTCCCTTTCCCGCGACGAAGCTGGGGCCTGGCCACGGGAAGGGCGGCTGCACCCCAGGGAGCCTGTCCTCCACGCGCCAACACCCGAGGCCCGCAGCGGCGGTCCGGAAACAGGCGAGGCCTCTCGCAGGTCTCGCGCCCCCTTTCTCCGCTCACTCGTTCCAACAACGCGTCACAGGCGGCACGCCCAACCGTCAGTAGCGAATGGAAACCTCTCTGAGCCGCTGACTCCCATCTGAAGGACACGACCGTTCAGAATTGCGCCTCATGGGCGGTTACCTGAGCCGGACTTGCCGTCGCCGGCAGTCCCCTGCTCTGCGAGGCGGGGACCAGGCGGAGAGAGCCGAGCTCCTCGGGCCTGCGCATCCCGCCCGCCATTTTCCCCTCCCTTTCCGCTCTCACTCGGCGGTCCCAACCCTGGACCTGGCTCGCAGGCTGTCATATGAGCGTCCTGGGGCTTCACCCCGTCGTCGTTGGCACCGTCGGCTGTTTATCAGAGCCCATCGGTGGCAATATCCAATCCAGCAAGCCTGGTGTTTATTTCTGGGGATCTTTTCCTCGGTGCCCCGGAGGGGCCATCAGAAGTCACTGCTGTCTGCTTGCAGCTCCAAGATGTCCTGTACCTCAGTGATCCTGAAGATGGCACCTGCTAAGGGCAAACGGATGCTCCTTTTGGCTCTGAAGCAGACAATCCTCTGTACGTGGTCTTCACTGTCTGTTCACCTCCCGAACTTTTGTGGAAAGGAGATCCTGGTGAGAGACCTCGAAGAAAGCGGTCAACTGAAAGCCAAGGAAGAGAAGGACCTGACAGCCCTGGGTGAGAGCAGGAAAAGGCTAATGAAGCAAAAGAAAGGACACTCAGCTCCCGAGAGTCAGGACGAACAGAGAAGGGGCTCAAACCCCGGTGGGAATGCGCAGTCTGTGTTCAGAGGGCTGATGGCCAGTGAGGTCCTCTCTTCTTCTGTGCCCAAGCCTGCGCCTCTGAAGAGAGACTTCTGCTCCAAGAGCTCTGAAGATATCCTGCTTAGGAAATCCCAGCCCTACGTTTTGAGCTCATGCAGGAAACGAAATGCCATTACCGGTTCCTACAGCTCCACTAGAGGTTTCCCACAGCTGCAGAGGAGTGGTCCAGGCGCAGCGGGGCTCCTGGGCCCAGCCTCATCGCATCCTCGTGTGCTCTCAAAGAAAGCCAGTGAGCAAGGCTGTCAGTCTAGCCCTTCAGCCTCAGTGGACACACAGAGGAGGAAGATCAAGCGTGAAAGGGTTGCGGATGGCCCCTTAGAGCAGAAACACAACTTAAATTGCTCACAGCCATCTGATAGTTCCAGACCCCGGAAACGTAAGATTACTCTGCTGCTGCCCTCGAGACGAAATGGCCCACTGATTCTGCCCCCACCACCCCAGCTAGGTTATCCAGTCACTGCTGAAGACCTTGAACTGGAGAAGAGAGCTGCGATGCAGTGGATCAACAAGGTCTTGGAAGGGTAAGACAGAGGCCCTCTCAGACTGCAGAGCCCCTCAGCCTTCCTGTTTCCACTCTGCCAGCGCCCAGCACTAATTCACAGCTGAGGAGCTTGTGCAAGAAGTAGAGCTCCGCAGGCCCAGTGGTCTTCCCGTAGCTGGCTGGAGCAGCCACTTCTATGGGCCGTTTGTCCTGGTTTTCCCTGTTTGTCTTGCTCCACCTGGCTTAAAAGATTTTTGTTCCTTTTCCCTGGCCCACCAGGGTCTGTTCCCCAGTACTTTGCTGCTTGGCCCCTCAGTGGTTCCTCAGAGGAGCATTGCAGGACACCATCAGAGTCCAGCTTTGCCCTTGAGGGAGCCCAGGGTGCTTGCTCCTTTGGGCCCATTCCCCCACCAAGTCAGTTCTCTCTAGAGAGGCAATGTTCCATTCTTACGACTTTCTGTCAGAGGTGCCCCTAGAAGTCGGGTGGCTTGAGGTTGTTAGTCTGGCCTACCCCAGTGGTGAGGATCCTCGCAACAGAAGAGGGATGCTTTGGACCAGTTTTCCTCCAGGCAGGAGCAAGCAGGACACCCACTGCTGCTAGAGTTGCCTCTTCCCACCTTCTCCATTTTAATTGGGCCCTGGTGCATCTTTCTTAGAATCTATATATTCTCTCTCTCTCTCTCTGAACATTTGGTACCACATGAACACTCAGTTGATGAACAAAGTCATATATGTCACATACATATAGTCACATATTTATATGTCATATATATTTATAGGTAAAGTCATATATAATGTAATATATATTAGGTGTAGACTATATATTATATAATGTAACTTATAAGAATACACAGTGTATATACATTATATAATACATATGTATAATATACTATATATGTGTGTATAATTAGTATGTGATTATAATGTATAATATCAATATATAATATTGATCATATTGCATGTATATATTACATATTCATATGTAATATGTATAACAGTGCATATTACATTTTTATAGCATATACATATACATGTTTAAAACATTATGTATAGAATACATATTTTTTAAATTTTACATATTTTATTTTATTAGAATTATAACATTTATTATTTTTCTCACATATTCATTGCTTTTTATTTGTATTTATTGATTTATTGGAGTATAGTTGCTTTACAATATTGTGTTAGTTTCTGCTGTACAGGGAAGTGAATCAGCTATATGTATACATATATCCCCTCTTTTTTGGATTTCCTTCACATTTAGGTCACCAAAGAGCATTAAGTAGAGTTCCCATGCTATACATTAGTTATCTATTTTTTCATTAGTTATCTAGTTTTATCTATTTTATACATATTAGTGTATATGTCAATCCCAGTCTCCCAATTCATCCCACTCACCCTCCCCCTTGGTGTCCATACGTTTGTTCTCTACATCGGTGTCTCTGTTTCTGCCTTGCAAGCAGGTTCATCTGTACCATTTTTCCAGATTCCACATGTATGGTTTAATAGACGCTATTTGTTTTTCTCTTTCTGACCTACTTCACTCTGTATGACAGTCTCTAGGTCTATCTACATCTGTACAAATGACCCAATTTCATTCCTTTTTATGGCTGAGTAATATGCCATTGTATATATGTACATCGTCTTTATCCATTCATATATAATGTTACATTACATTACATATAATAATATATGTTGAATACATATATGACTTTTTGCTAATTTATCAACTATTCCTATCTTTGCTTTTTGAATTCACAGTGGAGGAAGAATTGGCTTGTATGAGTGGCCATACTTTTAACTTTTCAGGTTTTCTGTGGCCCAGCTGGGAAATCTGGAACCGCTTTACCCCTCTAGATGCTGAGTCCTGATTTCTGTGTTTTGGAAAGGCACTTGCCTTTTCTCTCTCTGCTGGTCACCTGCCTACCTGACCTCACTATGGGCTGGATCATGCCTAGTGTATGTTAGGAAATGACTTGTGACAACTTTAGTCTTTGAAAAGAATTTTAAATATGATATAATTTTAGACTTACAGGATAGTACAGAGATCCCCTAGTCTTCATCTAGCTTCTCCTAAAGTTAACATCTTACAGAGCAGTTATTGAAACCAGGTAATTAACACTGTTACAATGCTATTAGCTAAACTTCAGACTTTAATGGGATTTCCCCATTTTTCCAGTAAAATTTTCTCCCTGTACCTGTATCAGTCCAGAATCCCACATTTCATTTAGTTGTCATGTCTCCTTAGTCTCCTCCAAAGTGTGACCATTTTTCTATCTTAAGATTTCTTGTGACCTATACACATTTGAAGAGTACCAGTTAGGTATTTTGTAGAATTTTCTTCAATTTGGATATGTCTGCTGTTTTCTCATGAGTACATTGAGGTTATGGATTTTCAAGAAACAATCCCACATAGGTGATGTATCCTTCTCAGCATATGGAAAATATTCATCTTGATCACCTGATTAGGGTGGAATCTGCCAGCGTTCTCCACTGAGTAGTTACTATTTCTCCCTATGTAATACATATTTAAGTGAGTCATACTTTGATGCTATACCCAAAACTCCTGTTTATCCTTAAACTTTCACCACTAATTTTGCCATCACCAGTGGATCTTGCCTGCAGCAATTATCAGTGTGGTGTTCTAATGGTGATTTTCTGCCTCTCTTGTTCTTCTACATTTAATTAGAATTCTTCTCTAAGGAAGAGTTCTCTGCATTTATTTATTTATTCAGTCATTT
Organism: Mesoplodon mirus; assembly: GCF_964341445.2. Lineage (NCBI taxonomy): Eukaryota > Metazoa > Chordata > Mammalia > Artiodactyla > Ziphiidae > Mesoplodon > Mesoplodon mirus. Next base: position 128,972 of record NW_028295111.1, on the reverse strand, counting down.
ATATCTGTATGGACCCATCAATATTTATTTTTTTACTTGGGCTATATCTATTATTATCCCTGTTAATTTTGCTGCTCAAATTGTTCCAGATTTGACCATTTTGAATTCTCTCAGATCAGATACTGAGTCCTTTTAACATGGCTGCATCTTCCTCCCCGCTTTTCCCAAGGATTTACTTACTGTCTAGCCCCACAAGATGCTCCAGGGTTATCTTGTATTTTACCTGCCCCAGTTCTGGAGTCGACTAGTTTTCCAAGGAGCTTTGGTTCCTTTTATTGGAGAAGGAATTTAGAAACCAAAATCTGGGCATTTCGGTGTGCTCATGGCTACTAGGGAGTATTTTTTTTCCTAGGTCCTCTCAGCAGACAGAACTGGAAATATATGTTCCCATTTACACACACTTACATATATTTCTGTATTGCTCTATGCTTCTGTGGGTGTGTATGCATCTCTGTGTGTGTGTGTGTGTGTGTGTGTGTGTAAATGAGTTCACACTGATACCTCAGACTCTTTTATAGTGTAGAACCAGGGTTCATTTTAGAAATGTTCCCCTTTGCTTATGTGTAACTTCTTCAACAGTTTCTCTAGAGAAACCTGGTTTAATTATCTACAGTATGTTTACTTATTTGTTCAATTAAGAATGCACATAGTTTCACAATTTCTAACCCGGTGAGCAACTTACTGAAGTGTTTGTGTACAAGTCTTTCTGTATTTAGCCTTGCAACATCCAGGCAAACACTGCTTTTAAAAGTTACTTGGTTTAGCTCCTTTCAGCAACCCTGCAGCGAGGCTATGTAATCAATTTGTACTGCACTTAGATTCATTTGTCATAGTCTGCATTCCATTTTGGGTTCCTCCAACAACCTGGTTGATTTTAATTTGCAAAGTAGAACACTCTTTGTGGAATAAAGTTTGCTTACATTTTTTGAGTATTTTTGTGTCTGTATTTATGAGCGATGCTGGTCTGAAATTTGTTTTCTTGTGATACCTTTGTCTGGTTTTGGTATCAGGTTAATACTGCCCATGCAAAATGAGTTGGGAAAGCTTCCTTCCCTCCTCTACTTGTGGAAGAATTTGTAGAAGGATTGGTACAATTTATTCTTAAAATATTTGGGAAGATTCACCAATGAAGCCATTTGGTTCTGGGTTTTTCTTTATGGGAAAATTTTCATTTACTAATTCATTCTCTTGTTAGAGGTCTAAGGTTTTCTAATTCTACTTGAGTCAGTTTGAATAATTTGTGGCTTTCTGGGGACTTTGCCTACTTCATCTAAGTCATAGAATTTGTTGGCATGAAATTGTTTGTGGTATTTTCTTATAGTTCTGATATCGCTAAGGTAGGAGATGATATAGTTTCCTCAATTCCTAATTGCTTTCACCGTTTGATATTATGTGGGGCTGGGAGATCTCTTGTGGACCAATATCCTGAACTCGGCACTCCCACCCCAGAGGCACAGACCTGACTCCCAGCTGGAGCACCAAGATCCTGTTAGCCACACGGCTCAGAAGAAAAGGGAGAGAAAATAAATACATAAATAAATTAATTAATTAAATAAAAAGAAATAAAGTTATTAAAATAAAAAATAAAAAATTATTAAGATTTAAAAAGTAATTAAAAAATAGAAAAAAGAAAGAAAGAAGACAGCAACCAAACCAGAAAATAAATCCAACAATAATAACAAGTGCTAAAAACTCTAGTATAGAAAACCCAAAATACGGACAGACAGAACCCTAGGACAAATGTTACAACAAAGCTATACAGACAAAATCACACAAAGAACCATACAGATACACACTCACAAAAAGAGACAAAGGAAAAAATATACATATAAACATTTAAAAAAAGGAAGAGAGCAACCAAATCAATAAACAAATCTACCAGTGATAATAAACTCTAAATACTAAACTAAGATAAACATAAAACCAAAAACTAGTCAGTCTCATACAGCAAACGCCAAGTCTACAGTTGCTCCAAACGTCCACTGCCTCAAATTTGGGATGATTCATTGTCTATTCAGGTATTGCAGAGATGCAGGGTACATCAAGATGATTGTGTAGATTTAATCCACAAGGCTGCTGGGAGAAATTTCCCTTTCTCTTCTTTGTTTGCACAGCTCCTGGGGTTCAGCTTTGGATTTGGCCCCGCCTCTGAGTGTAGGTCACCTGAGGGCATCTGTTCCCTTTTGGGAATTCTGAGGTCTTCTGCCAGCATTCAGTAAGTGTTCTGTAGGAGTTCCACATGTAGATGTATTTCTGATGTATTTGTGGGGAGGAAGGTGATCTCCATGTCTTACTCCTCCACCATCTTGAAGGTCTCTGGCACTTACTTTTGAAAGATAAGATGGATAGGTACAAAGTTTTTGGATTGATACATTAATCACCTCACCACTTTGATATTAAGCACTGTAAGTTTTGCGTCTGTTGGGCAATGCATCTTCAAGGATAAGACTTTCTGTTCTTGTTTCAGGGCCAGTCATTCAAATGTGTACTTGTACACTCCAGTATGTGTCTTGGGTGAGGTATTGATCCTCTGTTTACTTACAGATAAAATGGAGATAATCATAAGTGAGAGTTAAACTGTGTTTATATAAGTCCTCTATGATGTCAAGTGCTTTGCATGTATTATCCCTCTTATTCTTCTTCATGCAATCACACCTATTTTTGTCTTTTACAGATGATGGAGCTAAGACCCTGAGCAATCAAATAACTTGAGAATGGTGACATCGTGACTCATCTGCATAGGAGCTGACCCTCAAACACGAGCACCTGTTCTTGTAGTGCAATATCACATTCCATGTAGGCTCATAAATAAGATAATCATAAACATAAATAAGATAAATAAGATAAAAAAGTGCTAACTGTCATGTGTGCCATATACTTCAGTGTTTGGTACATTTTATCTCTTCTTATGACTAGTTCCCCCCTCTGTTGACTACATCTGTCCCCCCTTAGAGAATCCTCCTGCTTCACTTGACTGTCATGAGAATGCTCATGTTTCAGCTCAGGTGCTGGCTCAGGACGCTCCTCAACCCTTCATTTCCCAAGGAGCCACAAGCAGTTCCAGTTTCCATGCAAAGCTTGAGGGAAGCACCCCTTCCTCCTTCCGGAACACTCTCTGTGTCATGCCACTGAAGCGCCTGTGTGTCAAGAGCATCATGAAACGCCTTGTCAGTGGCACCATCAATTTCAACCTCTGACCTCCCTCTCTACATAAGTGCTCAAGTCAGATACATGAGACTAGGTCAAGGACAGATGCCAATCCACTGTCCTGCACACACACTCCTCCTTCTCTCTTGTTTCTTTTCCCCTCAGATTTCACCTGTCTTCCCATCCCACTTCCAGCCACCCATCTTCTCCATCACCAGCTTTATCAAATCCAATTTAGTTTCCTATTCTAGAATAGTGAGAGCCAGGGCAGAGCTTCAACTGTTTAAGAGAATAGGGGCCTGAGACCTGAATCAGAGATAAGTCCTAAATGAGGACGAGAAGGCTGAGGCAAGAAGTGACATTAACAGTGGAGCAGAGGGCTCTGTGAGGCCAGTGCCAGAGGAAGACTACACTGTTCTAGATTGGGACAGGGAAAGAGAACCTAGTGTTAGGTGGAGAGAAAAGTGATCCCAACCTAACCATCCCCTATGGGCCCCTTCATGGAGCCCATGGAGGAGGAGGAATTCCCACAGCAGACTTCCCTGGGAGAGAGTCACTGATTGTGGAATGATAGACACTGGACAGGCAAAATACGACCCTTGCTGCTTAGGGTTGAAGCCTGGCATTTGTTTCCTACAGCCGATGCTGAGCATCAGGGGATGGCAGCACCAGGGTACTAAGAAGGTTGGCTATGGTCAAGACTCCTTTTCCTTCCCCTATCAAAGATCAGACAGATACACAGCAGGCTGGCTCAGGGCCTCAAGGTATGATAGGTGATTCAGGGGACACGTGCCAAATTTCACAGGCTTAAGTGCAAGGGGAGTGTCTAGCATCACTTAAGAGACCATGGGCTTATGGAGCGGCAGCCTCCTGGATGAGACAAGTGCTGACCTGGGGTAGGTACATCCACTGCTTCCACTTCAGCATGGTCTGCTGCAAAGATGATACCCTGACCTCCGTATGTGAGACTCTTCTCTCAGAGGCCTTAGGTTTATTATCAGAGATATTTGCATTTTGTGTTTTGTATTCTATTTTGCCTCTTGTGGCCATAAAAGGCAGGGTCTGCCTCTTTCCTACGGATGTGGATATCATTTGTATTCATCATCTTGTAAATGAAGGTGTCCACAGACAAGTGACTGGATATGGAGAGGTGGACAGGAGCCAGGCAGAAAACGGAAGCCATGATTCTTTCCCTATTAGATCAGTGGGGTCAAAAGAGGTGGGTACCCCTTCTTTGTAAATGCAGTTAAAAGTCTTTTTCCCTCCACTCCCTGCCTTTATCCAATGTTAATGATATTCTCCTATGAATGTACATGTATAAACATAAATGGCACACAGAAAAATTTGGTACCATTAGTTTTACAAAAATGGGATTATAAAATATGCACTTTTGTGTATCTTGTTTTTCTTCCTTAACAACACATCTAAGAGCTCTGCTCTTAGAGCAGATAGGGATCGTTCCTTTCAAGATCCTAATCCTGATAGTCACCTAGCCCTAGAGTATCAACCCAAACACTAACCCTAATTCTTATATCTAAAATGTGCTAACCTTGAGGCATTACCCCAACCTTAACTCCAGCCCTAACATTAGGGTCCTCACCAGAACCCTATTCCCCAGACCCTATAAACTCTAATGCTGACTCTGAGGCCCTAATCCATGTGGAATGAAGCTGCAGTGTACTCACTAGTTTTTAAAATTTTTATTGGAGTATAGTTGCTTTACAATGATGTGTTAGTTTCAGGTGTACAGCAAAGTGAACCAATTATACAAATACACATATCCCTTCTTTTTCAGATTATTTTCCCATATAGATTATTACAAAGTATTGCAGATAGTTCCCCGTGCTGCACTGTAGGCCCTTATTAGTTACCTGTTTTATATGTAGTAGTCTGTATATGTTAAGACCAATCTCCTAATTTCTCATTTTCCCCCATTTTCCCCCTTTGGTAACCATAAGTTTGATTTTGAGATCTGTGAGTCTTTTTCTACTTTGTAAATAAGTTCACTTGTATCATTTGTTATTAGATTACACATATAAGTGATATCATATGATATTTGTCTTTTTCTGTCTGACTTACTTCATTTAGTATGATAATCTCTGGGTCCATCCAAGTTTACTGCAAATGGCATTATTTCATTCAATTTATGGCTAACAATTCCATTGTATATATGTACCACATCGTCTTTACCCATTCCTTGGTTGATGGATATTTATGTTGCCTCCATGTCCTGGCTATTGTAACTAGTGCTGCAATGAACATTGGAATTCATGTATCTTTTTGAATTATGGTTTTCTCCAGATATATGCCCAGGAGTAGGAGTGCTGGATCATATAGTAGTTCTATATTTAATTTTTTGAAGAGCCTCCATACTCTTCTTCATAATGCTTGTTCCAATTTACATTCCCACCAACAGTGCAAGAGGGGTCCCTTTTCTCCACATCCTCTCCAGCATTTATTGTTTGTAGAATTTTTGATGAATGGCCATTCTGACCGGTGTAAGGTGATACCTCATTGTAGTTTTGACTTGCATTTCTCTAATAATTAGTGATGTTGAGCATCTTTTCATGTGTTTGTTGGTCATCTGTATGTCTTCTTTGGAGAAATGTCTATTTAGACCTCCTGCCCATTTTTTGATTGGGTTTGTTTTTTGATATTGAGCTACATGAGCAGTTTGTATATTTTGGAGATTAAACTCTTGTCATTTGCTTCATTTGCAAATATTTCCTACCATTCTGAGGGCTGTACTTTTGTTTTGTTTATGTTTTCCTTTGCTGTTCAAAAGCTTTTAAGTATAATTAGGTCCCATGTTTTATTTCTGTTTTTATTTACATTACTCTAGGAGGTAGATTTTAAAAGATATTGCTGAAAAAAAAGATATTGCTGTAATTTATGTCAGAGAGTGTTCTGCCTATTTTATGCCTTTTCTAAGAATTTTAGGGTATCTGGTCTTACATTTAGGTCTTTAATCCATTTTGAGTTTATTTTTGTGTATGGTGTTAGAGAGTGTTCTAATTTCATTCTTTTACATGTAGCTGTCCAGTTTTCCCAGCACAGCTTATGGAAGAGACTGTCTTTTCTCCATCGTATATTCTTGCCTCCTTTGTCATAGATTAGGTGACCATAGGTGCATGGGTTTATCTCTGGACTTTCTATCTTGTTCCATTGAGCTATATCTCTGTTTTTGTGTCTCTGTTTGAATAATGTAGCTTTGTAGTATAGTCTGAAGTCAGGGAGCCTGATTCCTCCAACTCCGTTTTTCTTTCTCAAGATGGCTTTTGCTATTTGGGGTCTTTTGTGTTTCCATAAAAATTGTGAAAACTTTTGCTCCAGTTCTGTAAAAAATGCCATTGGTAATTGGATAGGAATTGCATTGAATCTGCAGATTGCTTTGGGTAGTATAGTCATTTTCTCTGTATTGATTCTTCCAATCCAAGAACATGGTATATCTTTCCATCTGTTTGTGTCATCTTTGATTTCTTTCATCAGCATCTTATAGTTTTCAGAGTACGGGTCTTTTGCCTCACTAGGCAGGTTTACTTCTAGGTATCTTATTCTTTTCGATGTGATGGAAAATGGGATTGTTACCCTAATTTCCCTTTCAGACTTTTCGTTGTTAGTGTGTAGGAATGCAAGTCATTTCTGTGAATTAGTTTTGTATCCTGCAACTTTACCCAATTCATTGACAAGCTCTAGTTGTTTTCTGGTAGCATCTTTAGGATTTTTATGCATACTGTCATATCATCTTCAAATAGTGATAGTTGTAATTCTTCTTTTTCAATTTGGATTCCTTTTATTTCTTTTTCTTCTCTGATTGCCATGGCTAGAACTTCCAAAACTATGTTGAATAAAAGTGGCGAGAGTGGACATCTTTGTCTTGTTCCTGATCCTAGAGGAAATGCTTTCAGTTTTTCACTGTTGAGAATGATGTTAGCTGTGTGTTTGTCACATATAAGCTTTATTATGTTGAGATAGGTTCCCTCTATGCCCACTTCCTGGAGAGTATTTATCATAAATGGGCGATGAATTTTTGAAAAGCTTTTTTCTACATCTATTGAGATGATAATATGGTTTTTTAACTTCAGTGTGTTAATGTGGTGTATCACACTGATTGATTTGTGGATATTGAAAAATCCTTGTATCCCTGGGATACATCTCACTTGCAGGGTGTGTGAATCTTTCAATGTATTGTTGTATTCAGTTTGCTAGTATGTTTTGAGGGGTTTTGCAACTATGTTGGTCATTGATATTGGCTTGTAATTTTCTTTTTCTGCGGTATCTTCGTCTGGTTTTGGAATCAGGGTGGTGATGGCCTCATAGAATGAACTTAGGAGTATTCCTTCCTCTGAAATTTTTTGCAAGAGTTTCGGAAGTATGGGTGTTAGCTCTTCTCTAAATATTTGATAGAATTCGCCTGTGAAGCCATCTAGTCCTGGACTTTTTTTGTGGGAAGTTTTAAAATCACAGTTTTGATTTTAGTATGGGTGATTGGTCTGTTCATATTTTCTGTTTCTTCCTGGTTCAGTGTTGAATGTACCTTTCTGAGAATTTGTCCATTTCTTCTAGGTTGCCTATTTCATTGGCATATAGTTACTTGTAGTAGTCTCTTATAATCCTTTGTATTTCTGTGGTGTCCATTGTAACTCCTCCTTTATCATTTCTAATTTTATTGATTTGAGCCCTCTCCCTTTTTTTCTTGATGAGTTTGGTGAAAGGTTTATCAATTTTTATCTTTTCAAAGAACCAGCTTTTAGTTTCATTGATCTTTTCTATTGTTTTCTTCATCTGTATTTCATTTATTTCTGCTCTGATCTTTATGATTTCTTTGTTCCCACTAACTTTCGGTTTTGTTTGTTCCTCTTTCTCAAGTTGCTTTAGGTGTGACTTTAGGTTGTTTGAGATTTTTATTGTTTCCTGATGTAAGATTGTATTGCTATAAACTTCCCTCTTAGAACTGCTTTTGCTTTGTTCCATAGGTTTTGGATCATCATGTTTTCATTTTCATTTGTCTCTAGGTATTTTTTAATTTCGTCCCTGATTTCTTCACTGATCCTTTGTTTGTTTAGTAACATACTGTTTAGCCTCCCCGTGTTTGTGTTTTTCACAGTTTTTTTCTTGTAGTTGATTTCTAATCTCATAGTGTTGTAGTTGGAAAAGACGCTTGATATGATTTCAATTTTCTTTAATTTACCAAGGCTTGAGTTGTGGTCCAAGATGTGATCTATCTGGGGGAATGCTCCATGTGCACTTGAGAAGAAAGTGTATTCTGCAGCTTTTGGGTGGAATGTTCTATAAATATTAGTTGAATTCATCTGGTGAAATGTGCCATTTAAAGCCTGTGTTTCCTCATTGATTTTCGGCCTGAATGATTTGTCCATTGTTGTAAGTGGGGTGATAAAGTCCCACAATATTGTTACTGTTGATTTCCCCTTTTAAGTCTGTTAGAATTTGTGTTATATATTGAGGGGCTTCTATGTTGGGTGCATATATATTTACAATTGTTATATCTTCTTCTTGGATTGATCTCTTGATCATTATGTAGTGCCCTTCCTTATCTCTTGTAACAGTCTTTATTTTAAAGTCTATTTTGTCTGATATGAGTACTGCTATCCAGTTTTCTTTTGATTTTCATTTGCATGGAGTACCTTTTTCTATCCCCTCACTTTCAGATTTTATGTGTCCCTAAATCTGAAGCAGGTCTTTGGTAGACAGCATATATATGGGTCTTGTTTTTGTATCCAGTCATCCAGTCTATGTCTTTTGGTTGGAGCATTGAATCCATTTACATTTAAGGTAACTGTTGATATATATGTTCTTACTGCCATTTTCTTAATTATTTTGGATTTGCTTCTGGAGGTCCTTTTTCTTCCCTTCCTCTTTTGTTCTCTTCTCATGTGATTTGATGACTATTTTTAGTGTTCTGTTTTGGGTTGCTTTTTCTTTTTTTGGTGTGTGTTTATCTATTGTAGTTTTTTGGTTTGCAGTTCCCATGAGGTTTTGACATAGCTCTCTCTCTCTCTCTCTCTCTCTCTCTCTCTCTCTCTCTCTGTATATATATATATATATATATATATATATATATATATTTATTTATTTATTTATTTATTTATTTATTTATTTATATATATACACACACACAAGGTTGTTTTAATTTGTTGGTGTCTTAATTTGAAATACATTTCCCATTTACTGCCTTTGTACTCTCCTCATGGTTGCTTGTTTTGGTATCATATTTCTGTGTGGGTGATTTCCTACTTTTACTGTATGTTTGCCTTTACCAGTGGGCGTTCCCATTTGTGATTTTATTGTTTCTAGTTGTGGCCTTTATTTTCTTTCTTTTTTTTTTCTTTTTTACCACCTAAAGAAGTTCTTTCAGCATTTGTTGTAACGCTGGTTTGGTAGTGCTGAATTCTCTGACCTTCTGCTTGTCTGTAAAATTTCTGATTTCCCCATCGAATCTGAATGACAGTCTTGCTGGGTAGCATATTCTTGGCTGTAGGTTTTCCCCTTTCATCACTTTAAATATATCGTGCCTTCTGGCCTGCAGAGTTACTGCCGAAAAATCAGCTGATAACCTTATGGGGATTCCCTTGTATGTATTTTTTGCTTTTCCCTTGTTGCTCTTAATATTTTTTCTTTGTATTTAATTTTTGTCAGTGTTTGTTTAATATGTGTCTTGGGGCGTTCCTCCTTGAATTTATTTGGTATGGGACTCTGTGCACTTCCTGGACTTGAGTGAGTGTTTTCTTTCTCATGTTAAGGAAGTTTTCATCTATAATCCCTTCAAATATTTTCTCAGGCCCTTTCTCTTTGCCTTCTCCTTCTGGGACCCCTATAATGTGAATGCTAGTGCATTTAATGTTGTCCCAGAGCTCTCTGAGACTGTCCTCATTTCTTTTCATTCTTTTTTTCTTTATTCTGTTTGGTGGCAGTGATTTCCACTACTCTGTCTTCCAGATCTCATTTTTGTTCTTCTGCCTCAATTATTTTGCTATTGATTCCTTCTAGTGTATTTTTCATTTTAGTTGTTGTGTTATTCATGTATGTTTCTCCGTAAGTCTTCTAGTTCTTTGTTAAACATTTTTTGTATCTTCTTGGTCTGTGCTGCCATTCTTTCTCTGAGATTTTTGAATCATCTTTACTCTCATGACTCTGAACTCTTTTCCAGGTAGATTGCCTAGCTCCTCTTCATTTAGTTGTTCTTCTGCAGTTTTATCTTGTTCCTTTGTCTGCAACATATTTCTCTGTCATCTTATTTTGTCTCACTTTCTGTCTTTATGGTCTCCTTTCTGTAGGCTGCAGGATCATAGTTCCTCTTGCTTCTGGTGGGTGAGGTTGATCCATGGGCTTGTGCAGGCTTCCTGCTGGGAGGGACAGGTGCTTGCCCTCTGGTCTGTGGAGTTGGGTCTTGTCCCTCTAGTGGGCAGGTCTGTATCCTGGGTGTGTTTTGAAGTGGCTGCAAGCTCAGTACAACTTTAGGTAGCCAGTTGATGGGCGGTTCTGTGTTCTTATCTTGCTGGTTGTTAGGCCTGAGGTGTTCCAGCATTGGAGCCTGAGGGCTCTTGGGTAGTGCCATGTCTTGGTGCTGAAATGGGGACCTCTGGGAGATCTCACGCCAATCAATATTCCCTGGGGCCTCTGCCACCAGTTTCCTTGTCCCCACTGTGAGCTACATCCTCATGAAACCCTCTAAGACACCTAGGTAGGTCTCTCCCAGGTTCCTATCAAGGTACTTTGTGCTGGGTTCCAGTGCATGTGAGACCTTGTGTGTGCCCTCCAACAGTGGAGTCTCTTTCCACCAGCTGTATGGAGCTCCTGCACTCAAGCCTTAATGGCCTTCAAAGCCAAACACTCTGGGGTTTCTTCCAGACTCTGATGCAAGACTCTCGGACTGTCCTGAAGGGCTATTTTATGTGGGAACGTCCCTATGTAGCCTGAGTGGATTTACTTTTGTGTGTGTGTGTGTGGTGTGATGGCTGCTTGTATGGATGTTCTTTACTGTATGCTGGCCATTAACCCCTTGATAGGAGTTGTGACTGATGTTGTGGTGACCAGAGTCTGCACTGGATATTGAGTGGGACCTTCCCTTTGCTCTGTGGTTTTCACTGCTCTGCCAGGGGCAGGGTCTGCTCTTTAGTTGTTGGAGTAGAGCTCCCCAGATCTATTTCTGAGCGTGTTTCTGATCTTCGGTGTGAGGTAGGAAGGATTGGAGTACTCCCACTGGGAGAGAAGCCACTGAGTGAGTATTCGCCCCCTAGAGCTGCTCACTTGTGAGCGTCCTCTGTTGTGTCACCTTTCACCCATTGTGCAGGCTCACAAATTATACCATTGTTGGCACTGTTCTTGGCCCCGCCTTAACTGTGAGTATGCCAGCAACTGGCCCTGCTGTCTCTCAGGCATTGTTTTCACCATGTTATCAGCACAGATCCACTGAAGCCAGGTCCCAGGACTGCAGTAATCATGCAGCTGGGCCTGCTGTGGGTACCTTGGAGGTATCTCAGACTCTGGCTTGGCCCAACCTCCACATGTATGTGCCCACAAAGCCCACAGCTGCTAAAGTTAGAGCTGCTAAAGCTGGAGCCCAGCCAGGTGGGAAGGGGCTGAGGCAGCAACTCACTGGGCCAGGCAAGCCCAGTCAGGCAGGAGGGGGTGGGAGCAAAGACTGACTGGGGTTCATGAGGTGCCTCAGGTGGGAACCCCTTATAGTGGTCCCAGAGGCAGGGGCCAGGGCATGGAGAATGTGTCTGCAATGACGGCCCCATCCTTTGTGCACCACTCAACAATGGTGCTTTGCTTCTATGACAGACCAGACTTCTTCCACAAGCATTTCTGTTTGCGGAGCTCCACACTCTGGTTCCCTCAGGCTGTCTCTTCACAGCCAAACCAGTCCTCTTCCTGGTCTGCTCTCCAAACTCCACGTTCCAGCACCCAGCCGCTGTCCACACAAGTAGCTGGGGCATGCAGAGCTGTGGCACAGACCATCTGTTTGAGTCTTACTTTGTCTTGCCTGCCATATGTCAGTTGCTGCACTCTCCTCTGAGCTCCTGAAGCACCCCTCCTGTCCCAGCTGATCTCCCCACTTTTGAGGAGGACTACCCTAGATGCAGGAACCTCTCTTCTCCTTCAGCACCCCCCAATGGGTGCTTCCGTTTTTCTTTTTTCTTTTTCTTTCTTTCATCCTGCCCAATTATGTGGGGATCTTTCTTGTCCTTTTAGGTGTCTGAAGTTCTCGGCTAGTGTTCAGCAGGTGCGCTGCAAGAATTGTTCCACTTGTAGATGTACTCTTGATATATTTGTGGGGAGAGGTGAACTCCCTGTCCTCCTACTCTGTCATATTCATCAGCCCCTCACCAGGAAAATATTTGCAATATCATCTTTGTATGTGATCTTAGTGAATATTTTCTCGGAATGGATATCCATGAATGAGATTGTTGGGTCTAGGAATAGATATATTTTAATGCTATTGGACATCATTGCCAAATTGTTTTCCAAAATAGACTGAAAGATGTTTCCTCCTGGGACATGTGAGAGAACCCATTTTCTTGCATCATCACCTGAAATAGAATTTATGACCTTAAACTTCTCCACATTTGAAGTAGTCTTTTAAGTAGCTATGGGGGTGAGGGTTGGGAAGAGTGGAACCCATTCATTCCTAAACTTTAAAGGACTTGGTGTGCCCAGGAACTACTCCAAGATCCGCATCTGCAGAGAGAAAGGGGACTTGGGAATAGGTGGCTCCACCTCCCACACTAGCCAATCTAGAGGGCCCTTGTGGCCCCACCCCCAGAAGTGAGGACCTAAGGGGTTTCAGACAGAGATGACAGGCTCTTGGGTCATCACAGGATGAGGGAGAAGGACAGTCTCCTGGTGTGACCCTGGAGCAGGGCTCTGACTCTGAGCTCTCATTGACTTATGCCCTGAGTCATAAGTCCAAGGTCCAACCTTCTGGAGTCCCAAATGAGCCTGACTCAAGGGATTAGGTCAGGGGGTGCTGTGGACAGGAGCTGCTTCTATGAGTTAGTCATTAAAACTGGAGCATACCTGTTTTTCTGGGCATGGGAAATCCAAGAGAGGAAGGGTTGAATTTCTCAAGAAATAAGGGGGCCAAAATGAGCCAGAAAGAAATCAAAGGGAGTATCAGGATGGGGAAATTTTCCTCCTGCCCCTTTCGGGTTCTTCTGATTAGTTATAACAATTAAATTGCCACAAGATAGATTAACAGGAGAAAAAAACCATTTAATTCATAAGCACAGAGGTCTCATAGAAATGGGACTCCACTCTATGAGTGGACCAAAGGGACCAAAATGGGCTGTTTGATTACAAATCATTTTAGACAAACAATTTGTGAAGATTTAACAAAACAAACGGGCTTGTGTTTGGGGTAACAGACTACTGAAGAAGTAACAAAGCTTGTTTGTACATCTTTCATAGTCTAGAATTCCTTAACTCTGGTGATACGGATGCTTTCAATCCTCCTGGTACAGGATAGATACTTTCACATGGGAGATTTATCTCCTGCTTTCAGGAGGAAAGGGGGTGTCAGAGTGGTGTTTTAACCACCCACAGGCTGTTTCTCAAGTAACTTTAATTCAAATAATCAATATGCCTTTGTGGCAAAATTTGGGATGGTCTTCCTTAGGCCCCAACAGGAGCATGGAAGGGGATGCAAGACAGAGGAACTGGGAGACAGAAGGAACTGAAGGAGCTGACAGGGTGCCCTATAGTACAGAGTCATACCCCCATCTCAAGCCTGGGTCTGAACAGGAGCAGGGGGCTGGAGGCTGGGGGCTTGGGGTCCTTTCTATCTGCATCCTCCCTGATGTGGGAGACCACTGGGTCCCCCTGGTGCATCACTAGGCAGAACTGGGAGAGGCATCAATCCCACAAACCTTTTGTAAATTTTGGAGATTTCTCTTTTGTCAGTCACATCATTTGCAAGTATATTCTCCCATTCTGTGGGTTGTCTTTTCATTTTGTTTATGGTTTCCTTTGCTGTACAAAGGCTTTTGAGTTTAATTAGGTCCCATTTGTTTATTTTTGTTTTTATTTCCATTACTCTGGGAGATGGATCAAAAAAGATATTGCTGTGATTTTATGTCAAAAAGTGTTCTGCCTATGCTTTCCTCTAAGAGGTTTATAGTATCAGGTCTTACATTTAGGTCTCTAATCGATTTGGAGTTCATTTTTGTATATGGTGTTAAATAATGTTCTAATTTCATTCTTTTATATATATCTGTCCAGTTTTGGCAGCACCATTCATTGAAGAGACTTTTCTCCATTGTATACTCTTGCCTCCTCTGTTGTAGATTAATTGACCACAGGTTCTTGATTTTATTTCTGGGCCTTCTATCCTGCTCCAGTGATCAAACAGCTCATTTAGCTCATATCTAAAAACAAACAACGCAATCAAATAATGGGCAGAAGACCTAAGTAGACATTTCTCCAAAGAAGACATATGTGCCCAGAGGCACATGAAAAGATGTTCAACATTTCTAATTATTAGATAAACGTAAATCAAAACTGTAATGAGACATCACCTCAAACCAATCAAAATGGGCATCATCAAAAAGTCTACAAAAAAATACATGCTGGAGACGGTGTGGAGAAAAGGGAACCCTCCCTATGCTGTTGGTGGGAATGTAAATTGGTACAGCCACTATGGAGAAGGCTCCTTAAAAAACTAAAACTAGAGCTACCATATGATCCAACCATCCCACTCCCGGGCATATATCCAGGGAAAACCATGGTTCAAAAGAATACACGCACCCCAATGTTCATTGCAATGCTGTTTACAATAGCCAAGACATGGAAGCAACCTAAATGTCCCTTGACAGATAAATGGATCAAGAAGATGTGGTACATATATACAAGGGAATATTACTCAGGCATTAAAAAATTGAAATAATGCCATTTGCAGCAACATGGATGGAACAGGAGATCATCATAGTAAGTGAAGTAAGTCAGACAGAGAATATCAAATATCACAGGATATTGCCCATATGCAGAATCTTAAAAAAAATTGATGGAAGTGAACTTATTTATAAAACAGAAAAAGAGTCACAGACTTAGAAAACAAAGTTATGGTTACCAAAGGCGGAGGGATAAATTGGGAGTTTGGGCTTGACATATACACACTACTATATTTAAAATAGATAACCAACAAGGACCTACTGTATAACACAGTGAATTCTCCTTAATATTCTGTAACAACTTAAAAGGAAAAGAATTTGAAAAAGAATAGATACATGTATATGTACAACTGAATCTAATGCAACATTGACAATCGACTATATTTGAAAATAAAATAAAAAGATAAATAAAAATTAAAAAATAAAAGTAAAATATAAAAAATCCTGCAAAGTGGCTCCCTGTTCATTTGCATACACCCCACCCCCTCAGAGCCCCTCCTTCCACTCTCACCCTTACAAAGGAGGTGCAGAATTTCCTGCCAGGGCAAGAGCCCAGTTCCCAGGTGGAAGTGCTTTCCTAGAAGGACATGAGGAGGGAAGAGGTCCATTCTGGGACCTCAATCCCCCCTTTCCATAAACACATGGAAGAAACACATTTTAAAAGCATCTTGAAATGGATAAAAATGGAGAATTTCTAGGGAAGAAAATAGAGACAACAGGACTAAAAGGAGGGCGAGAGTGAAAAGGACAGGGAGGAAAACAAAGCCAGAGCTGCCTGTCCCCACCCATGGGCACGGCCACTCAGAGGCCACCTTGAAGTTGCAGCTGGAAGGGGCAAGCTTTGATGGTCTGAGTGATCAGCCTTTTGTAGCTGGAGTCATGCTCTGGGAAGTGGGTGGCAGGGAGAGGAAACGTCAAGAACAGAGACAAGTTGGGGTCTGGGGCAGAGGTAGACACTTAGGGCCCACAGCCTCTAGAGGGAGCAGTACTGGGGATTCTGGGAGGTTGGAGTCAGCACTGAGGGCAGAAGGGAGCATGGGAAGCAGAACAATGGAAGCTCCAGGAGGTGGAACTGAGGAGACGCCTGTCCAGCTCCGCTTGTCCAGAATGAAAACACCCTGAAGGGGGATCCTGGAGAGAAGGGCACAGACTCCTAAAGACACTCCCCCACTCTATCCCTGGTCTTCCATCTCAGCTTTTCCCTCCTCTGGAAGGGCAGATACTTCTGTTATGGAGCAAAGGACTTGATGCCTGAGCAAAGGGCTTGATGCCTGATGCACATAGAAGCCAATGCTATGGCACCAGCTTTTGAGAAAAGCTTTATTGCAAGGAGGCAGGGGGCAAGGCTCAAATCTGTCTTCCCAACAGCAAGGTGAGGTTGATATCTACAGGTTCAGGTTTTGGAGCAGAAAGGGGGAAAAAGTGGTTGGTTATAAAGTTTAAGGGAGTGATGGATTCTTATGTGTAGGGCTTCATACTTCTCCATGGCTAGCATGTGCAAATTCCTGGAGAGCTGGTATGAAACATGTGGGGGAAATATGGGCTGTGATGTCAAAAGGTCATGCATTGGACAAGCAAGTCTATTTGCCACAGACTCCAATCTGCCATACTCTTTCCAACTGGTTTCCGTCAATTTTGTCACGTTGTAAGAGGAGGTGATTTTTAACAGCCTGCTTCCTTATCTGCAGTTCTGTAAGATAAGCTCAAGAATTTCTCTTAGTGATGGGTTTTTTTAACCCTATGGCACAAGGTTTAATTTCTAGTCATATTAGTCTGTCCTGTGACAGAGATTCCCTCTAGCTATGAAAGGGAAAGTTCCAAGACCTTTCTAAGGTTTTGAAGTTGAATGCTGTCTTACCCATCTTCAAATAGGAATCTTCATCAGGAGATCCTGGTTTCAAGGCAGGTTGAATGCATCTCCATTTTCTTAATTGTTTGGGGTTCATTGTTGTAGGTATTTTCCTTCTGTTGTGTTTCTTGCCTAGAGAAGTTCCTTTAACATTTGTTGTAAAGCTGGTTTGGTGGTGCTGAACTCTCTCAGCTTTTGCTTGTCTGTGAAGGTTTTAATTTCTCCATCAAATCTGAATGAGATCCTTGCTGGGTAGAGTAATCTTGGTTGCAGGTTTTTCTCCTTCATCACTCTAAATAAGTCATCCCACTCCCTTCTGGCTTGTAGAGTTTCTGCTGAAAGATCAGCTGTTAACCTGATGGGGATTCCCTTGTGTGTTATTTGTTGTTTTTCCCTTGCTGCTTTTAGTATGTTTTCTTGGTTTGTAATTTTTGACCGTTTGATTAATATGTGTCTTGGCATATTTCTCCTTGGATTTATTCTGTATGGGACTCTCTGTGCCTCCTGGATTTGATTAACTATTTCCTTTCCCATATTAGGGAAGTTTTCAACTATAATCTCTTCAAATATCTTCTCATTCCCTTTCTTTTTCTCTTCTTCTTCTGGAACCCCTATAATTCGAATGTTGGTGCATTTAAGGTTGTCCCAGAGGTCTCTGAGACTGTCCTCATTTCTTTTCATTGTTTTTTCTTTATTCTGCCCTGCAGCAGTTATTTCCACTAGTTTATCTTCCACATCACTTATCCGTTCTTCTGCCTCAGTTATTCTGCTATTGATCCCATCTAGAGTATTTTTAATTTCATTTATTGTGTTGCTCATCGTTACTTGATTCATCTTTAGTTCTCCTAGATCCTTGTTAAATGTTTCTTGCATTCTGTCTATTCTATTTCCAAGATTTTAGATCATCTTTACTATCATTATTCTGAATTCTTTTTCAGGTAGACTGCCTATTTCCTCTTCATTTGTTAGGTCTGGTGGGTTTTTATCTTGCTCCTTTACCTGATGTGTGTTTTTCTGTCTTTTCATTTTGCTTATCTTATTGTTTTGGGGTCTCCTTTTTGCAGACTGCAGGTTCGTAGTTCCCGTTGTTTTTGGTGTCTGTCCCCAGTGGCTAAGGTTGGTTCAGTGGGTTGTGTAGGCTTCCTGGTGGAGGGGACTAGTGCCTGTGTTCTGGTGGATGAGGCTGGATCTTGTCTTTCTGGTGGGCAGGTCCATGTCTGGTGGTGTATTTTGTGGTGTCTGTGGCCTTATTATGACTTTAGGCAGCCTCTCTGCTAATGGGTGGGGTTGTGTTCCTGTCTTGCTAGTTGTTTGGCATAGGGTGTCCAGCACTGTAGCTTGCTGGTCGTTGAGTGAAGCTGGGTGCTGGTGTTGAGATGGAGATCTCGGGGAGCTTTTCGCCATTTGATATTATGTGGAGCTGGGAGGTCTCTTGTGGGCCAGTGTCTTGAACTTGGCTCTCCCACCTCAGAGGCACAGCACTGACTCCTGGTTGCAGCACCAAGTGCCTTTCATCCACACGGCTCAGAATAGAAGGGAGAAAATATAGAAAGAAAGAATTAGTAGAAGAAAGAAAAAGAGATAAAAGAAAGAAAGAAAGGAGGGAGGGAGGGAGGGAGGGAGGGAGGAAGGAGCAAAGGTAGGAAAAAAGAAAGAGAGAAGATAAAGTAAAATAAAATAAAGATAAAATAAAATAAATTTATTAAAATAAATAATAATTATTAAGAAATAAAATTTTTAAAAAATGGGCGGATACAACCCTAGGACAAATGGTGGAAGCAAAGCTGTACAGACAAAATCTCACATAGAAGCATACACGTACACACTCACAAAAAGAGGAAAAAGTCATAAATCTTGTTCTCAAAGTCCATCTCCTCAATTTGGGATGATGCGTTGTCTATTCATGTATTCCACAGATGCAGGGTACATCAAGTTGATTGTGGAGCTTTAATCGGCTACTTCTGAGGCTGCTGGGAGAGATTTCCCTTTCTCTTCTTTATTCTCACAGCTCCCGGGTCTCAGCTTTGGATTTGGCCCCGCCTCTGCGTGTAGATTGCCGGACGGCGTCTGTTCTTCACTCAGACAGGACAGGGTTAAAGGAGCAGCCGCTTCGGAGACTCTGGCTCACTCAGGATGGGGGGAGGGAGGGGCACGGTGGCCGTGCGAGCGTGTGGCGGCAGAGGCCAGCGTGACATTGCACCAGCTCGAGTCGTGCCGTGTGCTCTCCCGGGGAAGTCGTCCCTGGATCCCCGGACCCCGGCAGTGGTGGGCTGCACAGGCTCCCTGGAGCAGTGGCGTGGACAGTGACCTGCGCTCGCACACAGGACTCTTGGCGGTGGGAGCAGCAGCCCCAGCCTCCCACACCGGTCTCTGGGGTCCGTGCTTTTAGCATCGGCTCATGCTGGTCTCTGGAGCTCCTTTAAGCAGCGCTCTTAATCCCCTCTCCTTGTGCACCAGGAAACAAAGAAGGAGGCAAAAGTCTCTTGCCTCTTCGGCAGGTCCAGACATTTTCCTGGACTCCCTCCCGGCCAGCCATGGTGCACTAAGCCCTTCATGGTGTGTACACGCCGCCAGCCCCAGTCCTCTCCCTGCACTCCCACTGAAGCCCGAGCCTCAGCTCCCAGCGCCGCACACCCGGCGGCCGAGCAGACAAGCCTCTCGGGCTGGTGAGTGGCGGTCGGCACCAACCCTCTGTGTGGGAATCTCTCCGCTTTGCCCTCTGCACCCCTGTTGTTGTGCTCTCCTCCGCTACTCTGAAGTTTTCCCCCTACCAACTGCAGTCTCTGCCCCGGCAGGCAGATTCTTAACCACTGCAACACCATAAGTGGGGTTTTAAAGTCTCCTACTGTTATTATATTATTGTCCATTTTCCCCTTTATGTCTGTTAATATTTGCTTTATATATTTAGATGCTCCTGTATTGGTTCAACATTGTAATATCCTCTTTTTATATTGATCCCTTTATCACTATATAATGCCTTTCTTTGTTTTTTCTTATAGACTTTGTTTAAAAGCCTATTTTATCTGATAGTATTGCCATCCCCATTTTCTTGTCATTTATCTTTGTATGAAATATCTTTTCCCATCCCCCCACTTTCAATTTGTGTGTGTCTTTAGGCTTGAAGTGAGTCTCTTATGGGCAGCATATTGAAGCATCTAGTTCTTTTTTTAATCCAATCAGCCTCCCTAGGTCTGTTGGTTGAAGAATTTAGTCCTCTGACATTTAAAGTCATTATTGATAGGTATGTACTTATTGCCATTTTATTACTTTTTTTCCCAGTTGTTTTTGTAGTTCTTCTCCTTTCATTTCTTCTTTTATTGTTTCTTCCCTTGTGCTTGGATTACTTTCTTTAATAGTGTGCTTGTGTTTCTTTCTTTTAGGTTTTTGTGTCCCTGTTGTAGGATTTTGATTTCTGGTTACCATGATGTTCATATATATTGACATATATTTACTAAGTAGCTGTATCTACTTGCCTTAAACTGGTAGTTATTTACTTTCAAACACATTCTAAAATATCTACACGTTTTTACTCCCCTCCCACACATTTTGTGGTTTCAATGTCATAGTTTACATCTTAATGCTTATCCATTAACTGTTTATTGTAGTTATAGCTGCTTTTACACTTCTTTGTCTTTTATTCAATGTGCTGGCTTATTTC
The DNA here is from genome assembly GCF_964341445.2 of Mesoplodon mirus. Taxonomy (NCBI): domain Eukaryota; kingdom Metazoa; phylum Chordata; class Mammalia; order Artiodactyla; family Ziphiidae; genus Mesoplodon; species Mesoplodon mirus. Next base: position 108,409 of record NW_028295111.1, on the reverse strand, counting down.
AGTTGTTGATCTTCAATCTTTACTGTATATTTGCCTTTATGAGTGTGATTTTCCTTTTCCTATAGATTCTTACTTCTTCTACATTTAGATTATATTCTTCAGCATTTCTTTAATGGTAGGTTTAGTATAGATGAGCTCTTTTAGTGTTTGCCTGTCCGAGATGTTCTTTATCTCTGCTTCTATTCTAAATGATAATCTTGCTGGGTAGAGCATCTTAGGTTACAAATTTTTCCCTTTCAGCACTTTGAATATGTCATGCTATTGCCTCCTAGCTGCAAAGTTTCTGCAGAGAAATCAGCTGATTGCCTTATGGGTGTTCCCTTGTATAAGACTCTTTTTCTCTTGTTGCCTTTAGAATTCTCTCTTTAACTTTTGCCATTTTAATTATGGCGTGTCTTGTTGTGGATCTGTTTGGGGGTCACCTTACTTGGGACCCTCTGTCCTTCCTGTACCTGGATATCTATTTCCTTCATTAGTTTTGAGAAGTTTTTAGCCAACATATCTTCAGATCGATTTTTGATCCCCTTCTCTCTCTCTTTTGCTTCTTGAACCCCTAGAATACAAATGTTGGAATGCTTAATGCTATCACAGTAATCTCTTATTTTCATTTTTAAACAATGGTTTTCCTGTCTGCTGTTCTGAGTGTGTGCTTTCCATTATTCTTTCTTCCAGAGCACTTATGCATTCTTCTGTATCACATAATCTGCTATTCATTACTTCTAGTGTGTTTTTATTTTACCTATTGGATGATTAACTTCTAACTGGGTATTCTTTGATATTTTCTAGTTTCTTGTTAAAATGTTTTGTGTTTAGGTCAGTTCTTTCCCCTAATTCTCTTAATATCTTTATTGCCAATGTTTTGAATTCTTTATCTGGTAAATTATTTATTTCATCATTTTTTCCAGGGTTTCTCTTGATCTTTTAATTATTTCCTCTGCCTTTTAATTTTCTGAATTGTGTGAATCAGTTACCAGTTTCAGTCTTGAAGCGATATTCTTATGTGGGAGCATCCCTATGCAAACTGTTTGTGCCTAATACCTTTAGTGGGAAGGTTGGCTTTGACGTGGATGGCTATCACAACTTTCCTCAGGGTGTGCTGGCAACTGTCACCATGGTAGGGGGTGAGGCTGGAGATGGAGTTGCTAGAGCTGGAGCCCGGTGTGATGTGGGACTTCCTCTCTGCTCAGTGGCCACCAGCACCCTGTCAGGGGTCTGAGTGCAAGTTGCTAGAGCAGAAGCCCTGAGGGTCAGTCTTGGGGTGGCTCTGTTCCCTTTAAGTGTGTGCAGTTTTCCCTCTCTTGAACTGGAACTTTTGACCCAGAGGAGGGGATTGCTTAAGCAAGCTGGGCCTGGGCACAGACAAGTTTGATGCACTGCCTTTGTAGGTATCTATGGCTCCATTCAGACGCAGTCAAAGGCGCAAGTCCCCTTTGTCTCTCATAGCTAAACACTGCACCCTGCCTCGGCTACCCCTGTTCTGTTGTGAAGCCGTTCTGTTGTGAACATCTCTTTGTCTTGCCTTGGCGGAAATCCAGCATGCCTGCGCTCCTCATGAGCAGAGACCGGGCTTATTATACCCTTTTTTTTATTGCAGTGGTCTTCCAACCAGTGAAGGGGACTTGTCTCCTCCATCTAGGATGCCAGGAATGGGACACCCAGTCTGTGGCTTGACCTGCTCACTCCCCAGGGCACATGTCTGCTCATGCAATCTCCTTTTTCCTCTGAGTCCCATCCCAGGGGCACAGGTCCCAATCCAATTGCTATGTTTTCCTTCCAACCCGATTACATGTGTATCTTTCTTACAGCTGGGTTGTACAGATGTCCTTCTGCCAGTTTTCAGTGAGGACTCTTCCACATGTAGATGTATTTTTTTTTTTTTTTTTTTTTTGCTGTACGCGGGCCTCTCACTGCTGTGGCCTCTCCCGTTGTGGAGCACAGGCTCCGGACGCACAGGCTCAGCGGCCATGGCTCACGGGCCCAGCCGCTCCGCGGCATATGGGATCCTCCCAGACCGGGGCACGAACCCGTATCCCCTGCATCGGCAGGCGGACTCTCAACCACTGTGCCACCAGGGAGGCCCTGTAGATGTATTTTTGATGTGTTTGGGGCTGGGGCAGTGGAGACGTACACTCTCTGACTTCTTAACTCTGCCATCTTGATCTCCCTCCAGTCTTTCACCATTAGGTGTGATTTTAGCTGAGGTTTTATAGATGCCCTTTATCATATTGAGGAAGTTCCCTTTTATTTCTAGTTTGTTGCATATTTTTGTCATGAAACTTTCTCAGATTTTGTCTAATGCTTTTCCTTCATCAATTGAAATGATCAAGTATTTTTACCTTCACTTTATTAATGTGTTGTATTACATTGATTTTTGGATGTTGAACCACTCTTGCATTCCTAGGATAATTCCCAGTTGGTCATGATGTGTAATCCTTTGATAAGCTTCTGGATACGGTTCTTAAAAGTTTGTAGAGAATTTTGTATCTATATTAATAAGGCATACTGTTCTGCAGTTTGTGTTTCAGTGGCTTTATCTGGTTGTGCTATCAGGGTTATGCAGGCCTCGTAGAATGAGTTAGGAAGTCTTTCCTTGCTATGTTTTAGAAGAGTTTGAAAATAATTAGTGTTAATTCTTCCTCAAATGTTTGGTAGTTTTCATCATTGAAAACATCTGGTCCTGGGCTTTTTTATTGGGAAGTTTTTGATTACTGACTCAAACTCTTTGCTTTTTTAAAAGTCTGTTCAGGTTTTCTATTTCTTCTTGAGTCAATTTAGGTAGTTTTTCTATTTCTAAGAGTGTTTCCAGCTCATCCATGTATCTAAGTTGTTGGCATACAATTCTTCACAGAATTATATTGGAATCCTTTTTCTTTATATGTGTAAGGTCATCTAATGTCTCCACTTTGATTTGTGATTGTAAAAATTTGAGTCTCCCCTGTTTTCTCTTAGTCATTGTAATTAAAGTTTTGTCAGTTTGTTACCTTTTTTAAAACATCTTTATTGGAGTATAATTGCTTTACAATGTTGTGTTAGTTTCTCCTGTATAACAAAGTGGATCAGCTATATGTACACATATATCCCCATATTACTTCCCTCTTGCATCTCCCTCTTACCCTCCTTATTGTACGCCTCTAGGTGGTCACAAAGCACAGAACTAATCTTCCTGTGCTATGTGGCTGCTTTCCACTAGCTAACTATTTTACATATGGTAGTGTATGTATGTCCATGCCACTCTCTCACTTCATCCCAGCTTACCGTTCCCCCTCCACATGTCCTCAAGTCCATTCTCTACATCTGTATCTTTATTCCTGTCCTGCCCCTACGTTCTTCAGAACCAGTTTTTTTAGATTCCATATATATATGTTAACATATGGTATTTGCTTTTCTCTTTCTGACTTACTTCACTCTGTAGGACAGACTCTAGGCCCATCCACCTCACTACAAATAACTCAATTTCATTTCTTTTTATGGCTAATATTCCATTGTATATCTGTGCCACATCTTTCTTCACTCATCTGTCAATGGACACTTGGGTTGCTTCCATGTCCTGGCTATTGTAAATAGAGCTGCAATGAACATTGTGGTGCATGACTCTTTTTGAATTATGTTTTTCTCAGGGTATATGCCCAGTAGTGGGATTGCTGGGTCGTGTGGTAGTTCAATTTTTAGTTTTTTAAGGAACCTCCATACTGTTCTCCATAGTGGCTGTATCAATTTACATTCTCACCAACAGTGCTAGAGGGTTCTAACAGAGACACTTGTGGTTCAAATATACAAATACCTTAGAAGTAAGATTATAGAAAAAGGTATATCATGCAAGCAGTAACAAAAAGAAAGCATGAAAGCCTATATTAATATCAGGTTCAATCGATGTTAAGACAAAAAATGTTTCTAGAGACCATGAAAATTTATTACAATTAACGTCGCAATCAAGAAATATAACCGTTATAAACATATATGAACCCAACAGAACCCTGAAATACGTGAAGCAAAACAGACCACGCTGAAGGGAGGCAAGCAATTCGACAATAATAGTTGGAACTCCAATACCAATCCCAGGAATCAATAAGACAACTAGACAATTTGCTTAGAAAATAAGCAAGAATGTAGAAGATTTGAACAACACTATCTATCAACTACACCTAACTGACATCTATCAAATATTCCATCCAACAACACCAGAATGCAAATTCTTCTCAAGTATACATCTCCAGGATAAACCATATGCCATACAATAAAACAATTCTCATAAATTTAATAAATTAATTAATGTATAGATCTCAACTGCATAAGGAAATTTAAGAAATCCACATATCTGTGGAAATTAACACACTTTCAAATGACCAATGAGTAGAATAAATCACAAAGGAAATTGACAATTAAGAAATTGAGCTGAAGTAAATAAAAAACATAAGAAACCATATTTATGAAATGCAGATAAAATCATATTTAGAGGAAAATGTACATCTTAAAACACATATATTAGAAAAGGAGAATATCTCAAATCAATAACCTACCCTTCCACCTTAAGAAACTAGAAAAAGAAGAGGAAACTAAACCAATGTAAGCAGAAAGAACGAACTAATATGGATGGTCGTGGGAGTAAGTTAAATAGGAAACAGAAAAACACAGATTAATAAAACCAAAAGGTCGTTCTTTGATAACATTTTTAAAAATGGACAAATCTTTAGCCATGTTAATCAAGAAAAATGAGAGAAGACACAAATTGATAAAGTCAGAAATGAAAGAGGGGCTATCACTACTACCCTTACAGAAATTAAAAGGATTTTAAGGGAGTGGTATAAACAACTTCATGCCAACCGATTAGACTACTAAGATGAAATGGAAAATTCTTAGAAAAAAAGACACAAGTTACCAGAACTGAATCCAGAAGAAACAGACTACTTAAATCTTCTTGTAAGAAATATTGATAAGAACTAAAAATCTTCTCAAAGGAGTGAGTGTAGATGTGGTTATTAAGGGTAGCATTACAGGGCCCTGTGATGATGGTAGAGTTCTGAATCTTGGTTGTGTTGGTTATGTGTATCTACACATGTGATAAAGTCACGTAGAGATACACACACACACACATGCACATCTCCATTTGGGGAAACTGGTACATGGAATATTCCTGATATATATATATATATATATATATATATATATATATATATATATATATATATATATATATTGCTGTGAATGTATGATTATTTGAAAAGAAAAAGTTTTAAAATTTCCACAATAAAAAAGCATAGGCCCAGATGAGTAGACTTGTGAATTCTTTCAATAATTTAAATAAGAAATAATATCGATCCTTTAAAAATTATTCCAGAAAATAGGGTGGGGGGAGGGAACACTTTTCAACTCATTCTATGAGGCCAGGATTATCCTAATACCACTCAGATAAACAAATCACAAGAAAAGAAAACTAAAGACAAATATTTTTCATACCCCCCAAAACAACAAAATAAAAGCAGGGCTCCCTTGGTGGTGCAGTGGTTGAGAGGCCTCCTGCCAATGCAGCAGACACGGGTTCGTGCCCCGGCCCGGGAAGATCCCACATGCCGCGGAGTGGCTGGGCCCGTGAGCCATGGCCACTGAACCTGCGTGTTGGGAGCCTGTGCTCCACAGTGGGAGAGGCCACAACAGGAGAGGCCTGTGTACTTAAAACAAACAAACAAACAAACAAAAAACAAAAAAAAATCTGGCAAAATATAAAATTATATGCCATGACCAAGTAGGATTTACCCCAGGAATGCAAAGTTGGTTTAATAACTGAAACTCAGTGAACATAATTCACAATAATAATAGAATAAAGGGCAAATGATCATCACAGCAGATGCATAAAAATGTTTCACAAAATCGACCACCATCTCATAATAAAATCCTTCATAAACTAGGAATAGAAGGGAATTTCCTGAACCTGATAAGGAGTATTTACAAAATACCCACAGGTGGCATTATACGTAGTGGTCTTAGTGGTGAAAGACTAGACACTTTCGACCTAAAATCAGGAACACGAGAAGGAAATCTACTCTCATTGCTTCTATTCAACATTGTGCTGGAGGTTTTATCCAGTGAGATTAGAGAAGGAAAAAAAATCCAGATTGGAAAATAAGTAAAACAGTCTTTATTCACATAGAACAAGATCCTATATTATTCACATAGAACAAGTTCCTATATGTAGAAAAACCCTAAGAGACACATGCATGCACGCACACGCGTGTGTGTGCTTCTACAACTAAAAAAGGAGTTCAAGAATGTTGCAGGATAGATGTATATACCAAAATTAATTGCATTTTTATAAATCAGCAATGAACATTCTGAAAATGAAAGTAAGAAAAATAATTTCATTCACTTATCAGCAAAAAGAATAAAATACACAGGAACACATTTAATGAAAGATGTGCAAGACTTGTACACAGAAGACCACAAAACATTGTTCCAAAAGGTAAAGAAGACCCAAATAAATGGAAAAATATCTTATGTCTATAGATGGAAGACTTAATATTGTTAAGATGGCACTATTTCCCAAGTTGATTCTACAAATCCATGCAATCCCTATCAAAATCCCAGCTGGTCTTTTTTTTTTTTTTTTTTGAAATTGACAAACTAACCTTAAAATTCACATGGTAATACAAGGAACCAAGAACAGCTAAAACAATCTTAAAAAAATAACAAAGTTGAAGAACATATATTTCCCAATTTTTAAACTTACTACAAACCTATGGTAATTAAGGCAGAGTGATAGTGGCATAAGACACATAGTCCAATGGAACAGAATTGAGATTCCAGAAGTAAACCCTTACATTTATGGTTAATTAGTTTTGGACAAATGTGCCAACACAATTCAATGGGGTAAAGGACAGTCTTTTCAATAAATGATGCTAGTACCACGGGATAGCCACACACAAAAGAATGAATTTGGACCATTACCTCACACAATACACCAAAATTAACTCAAACTAGACTATATTCCTACATGTAACAGCTAAAACTATAAAGTTCCCAGAAGAGAAACATAGGAATAAATCTTTGAGACCTGTGTGTAAGAAAAACCTCACCCGGCCTCTTGTGGGTTTCTTCTTTACTGTCACACTACTATTACACTCACAACACTTCTGACCCCAGGTGTGTGAGCATTTTGCCCACACCAAGGAATTCTGTGACACCAGCTGGGTGTCCTACAATTCAACTCAATTCTGACACTGTGTACCTGAAGACAGCATCTCAGGTCCCATAGATTATGGGCTCAGTCCCACAAGACTGCCCCCCATTCAGGTGCCAACCACAAGTAATAGGTCCCAAGATTGCCCACAACTATCCCACTTGGCTGCAGATCAGAGGTTCCCATGACCTCCTCCCTCTTGGATTCACTTATTTGTTAGAACATCTCACAGAACTCAGGGAAACACAATTAAACAGTGAGCAATGTGGGAGTTGGGCGTGGGGACCCCTGCACAGTTGAAAATCTGAGTATAACTTGACAATTGGCCCTCTGTATCTATGGTTTCACATACACCAACTGCAGATCTTGTACTACTCTAGTAGCGTTCACTTTAAAAAATCTTCATATAAGTGGACCCACACAGTTCAAACCTGTGTTTTCCAAAGGTCAACTGTATTTATGTTTACTGGTTATTATACAATAAAGGATATGATAAAGGATACAGATGATCTGCCAGATGAAGAGATTTATCAGGTGAGGTATGGAAGTGTCCCAAACTCAGGAGCTTCTGTCCCCGTGGAGTTGTGGTACATCGCCCTCCTGGTACATGGATGTATTCACCAACCTGGAACCTCTCTGAACCCCATGCTATTGGGATTTTATGGAGGCTGCCACACATAGGCATGATCAATTATTAAGTCCATTTCCAGCCCTTTCTCCTCTCTGGAGAACTGGCAGTGGGGCTGGAAATCCCAAACTTCTAATTATGGTTTGGTCTTTCTGGTGACTAGTCCCCATCCAGGAACCATCCACAAGTCCACCCAGTCACCTCATTGGAAAAAAAGATGCTCTTAGTGCTCTTATCAAGAACTGTGCCAGGAATGGAGACAAAGACCAAATATATATTTCTTATAAATCCCAATATCACATCTTGAGTTGGGCAAAGATTTCTTAGATATAACACCAAAAGCACAGGAGATAAAATGATAAATTGGACTTCATCAAAATGAAAACCTTCTGTGTTTCAAAAAGAGAACATCAATGAAGTGAAAAGATAATCCATAGATTGGTAGAAAATGTTTGCAACTTATTTATCTGATCAGGGACTTGTACCCAGAATTCGTAGAGAACTGAAACTTGGAAAATGATCCAAGTAAAGATGGCAAAATATTTGAATAGACATTTTGCCAAAGAAGAAATCTGAATGGCCAATATTATGAAAAGATGCTTAATATCATTACTTAGTAGGAAAATGGATATTAAAACTACAATAAAATACCACTTCTCTCCCACCGAAATGGCTACAGATGGAGACAGACGGTAACAACTGCTGGTGAGAATGCAGCAAAATGGAAACTTTCATGCTTTGCTGGCGGGAATTTAAAATGCAGCAATCACTTTGAAAAAACAGTTTGGAAGTTTCTTCAAATGTTAAACATAGAGTTTCTTCAAATGTTAAACATAGATTTACTACATCATCTGACAATCCTCTCCAAAATATGCAAATGTTCACAGCAGCATTGTTTACAATAGCCCCCAAATGGAAACAACTCAAATGTCCAACAGCAGATGAATGGATTAACGAGTGTGATATACACATATAATGGAATATTTTTCAGCCAAAACCAGTAATAAAGACAAAGGACCACATGAAGACACAGGGAGAAGCCAAGGAAAGAGGCCTCAGAAGAAATCGACCCTGTCTGACACCTTGATCTCAGACATCTAACTTCCAGAATTGTAAGGAAATAAATTTCTGTTGTTTAAGCCACCCATTCTGAGGTACTCTGTTATGGCAGCTCCAACAGATTTTGGTAGCAGGAAGTTGGCTATTTCTGTAACAAATACCTAAGAATGTGGAAGTGGCTTTGGAACTAGGTAATGGGAAGAGTTTTGAGGTGCATGTTAGAAAAGCCTAGATTGTCTTGAAGAGACTAAAGATGGTCATTCAAGGTGATTCTTCTGACAGCTCAGAAAGAGAGAACTGTACAGAAAGCTCCTATCACTATATCTGCTCATATATATATATATATATATATATATATATATATATATGCTATATATATATCTGTTTACATATATTTCATCATGAACAGAATATTGACACAAATATGAGTGTTAAAGGTGCTTCTGGGGAAGTCTCAGATGGATATGAGGAATATGTTATTGGAAACTGGAGGAAAAGCAGTCCTTGTTACAAAGCGGCAGAGAACTTGACCAAACTGTGTTCTAGTGTTTTGTAGAAAGTAAAAGTTGTCAGTAATGAGCTTGGATATTTAACGGAGGTTATTTTTAAGCAAAACGTTGAAGCTGTGACTGGGTTTCCCCTTGCTGCTTATAGTAAAGTGTGAGAGGGAGACAACTGAAAAAGAAATTATTATGCAAAAGGGAACCAGAACTTGAATGCCAGAAATCCTCAGCCTATTCATATTGCAAAAAAAATGAGAACGTGTGTTCAGGACAGAACACCAAAGATGTGGCTGGACAGTCTTTACGAAAGAGATTATGGGTGTGTGACATGGATCCAATCACAGCAGAAGCACTGTCAGCTTGGACTGAAGAAGAGGACAGAGGTGGGATGAAATGAAGGAAAGGCTGTCAGACGTCTGGGGTTCTACAAGCAGAAAAGTAGATGACAGAGATGTCTGGATGCAAACATGCATCATCCGTCGAGTAGAGGGAGGAATGACTCTAAAGGTGGGTCAGGGGTCAGCAGGGCTGCTACTGCCACCATGGGTCCCGAACGCACAGGCAGCAGGACTGTTTCCTCATTGGTTCCAGAGGGTTTGGGGACAAAATTCAGGGAGAAGAAGGCAGAGCCACCACCCTTGTTGGGCAGAAAGTTGAGCCAAAGTGGATTTCCTTATAATCTGATGGAACTTTCCACAGAAGTTTCTTAAAATTAGCCACATATGTTAATGTCACACAAATAATGTCAGCAGGCAAATGTGTGCTGTAGAAATATTGCAGACTGGACAGTAAAAGTTCTGAGTTCTAGTACTGGTGTTGATATAATCAACTAAATCTCTGAATAAACTAAAAATTGAATGGAATTTTCCCTGCTAGGTTTTGGACTTGCTTAGGACCTGTCAGCCTTCCTCTTTCCAATTCTCCCTTTTGGAATGGGAATATCTATCCAATACCTGTCCCACCATTGTATTTTGGAGGCCCATAACTTGTTTTGTTTCATAGGTTCACTATTGTAGAGGAATTTTGCCTCAGGATGAATCATACCTCTAGTCTCACTCATATCTGATTTAGATGCTATTTAGATGAAAGTTTAGACTTAGAGTTGTTGCTGGAATGGGTTAAGACTTTTGTGGCTGTTGGAATGGGACAAATATATTTCACATGTGAGGGCTTGAAATTTGGAGGCTGAGAGGGTGGAGTGTTATAGGTTAAACTGTATCCTTGCAAAATACATATGTTGAAGTCCTAAGCCCTAGTACCTCAGAATGTGACTGTATTTGGATACAGAGCTTTTAAAGAGGCAATTAAGGTTGAATGAGGTTATTGGGAGTGGGCCCAAACCCAATTTCACTTGTGTCCTTAAAAGAAGAGGAGATCAGGACATGCACACACAGAGAAAAGAAAGACCATATGAAGACACAGGGAGAAAAGACACAGGCCACCTGCAAACCAAGGAGAGAGGCTTCAGGAGAAATCAACTCTGCTGACAATTTGATCTCAGAATTGTGAGAAAATATATTTCTGTTGTTTCACAACAACAACAACAAAGAATTACTAATACATGCTGCTATACAGATGAACCCCAAAAACATGCTAAGTGAAACTAGCTACAAGAGACCATATATTGTAAGAGTCTGTTTATCTGAAAGGTGTCCAGAAGAGGCAAATTTATCGAGACAAAAAGTACATTAGTGGTTGCCCAGGCCTGTGAGGAAGAATGGGAAGTGACTGCAAATAGGCATGAGTTTTCTTTTGGGGTTAATAGAAATGTCATAAAATTAGATATAGGTGAAAGTTACACACTTTACAAAGTTACTAAAGATTCTTGAAGTGTAATCTTAATACAGGTGAATTTTATGATATGTAAATTATATCTCAATAAAGTTGTTTTAAAAATTAATGGTTGAAACAATTCCTTAAGATGATATTTGTTGGATAACAAATTTTATTGTGTCTATAATTAGGATTTATTCTTTAACTGAGAACCTTCAAATACCTGGAACAACTCCATTCATATTGTGGTAGAATATCCACCCATCATGAATTTTTCTTTTATTTCATTTTAAGAAGGGCTTTGAAGCACAGCAGGCAGGGAGGTTAAGTCAGGATTGTTAAAATTTTTTGCATAAAAATGCAAGTCAAACTCCTGAATTTTAGAACCCCCTAGAATATTTAACTACAGCCCTTTAGATGTTGGTTACACAAAATCATACTTCCCTCCTCTGCTTGCTGAGAGCAGCACTGACTGGAATAACTCCTTTGAAAAGTGACCTGGCCTGGTAAAGGGTCACGGGTCATTCACTAAGTGACAACAATGCAAAATAAGGCAAAAAGATTTCAAAACAAACAAACAAACAAAACAAAACCAAGGAAGTGGGGGTAAGTACTAAAACATCAAAGATTTCTATATAGTCTGAATATTCTAATGTATTCACCATTTAACTAATAATATTAACTTCAGTCAGAATACTTATAGGGAGCCCAATTCTGAGTTCCAATTTAAATTGCCAGGTCACTTCTCCCATCCCATAGACACAGACTTACTGAATAGATGAAAAAGGAATGACAAAAGGCCTACAGGATCTGCTAAGAGGCAGAAAACAGAGATTAGGATGAAGGTAAAGCATGACCTTCAAAACAGGAATTCAAGTTTTAGGTCCCAGATAACATAGCTCCTGGACATAGAGCTGCCTAAAAAGATACCAGTTCTCTACGTGTAAGTTCTGACTTCTGGTCATTATAAACTGTCTTGGAAACCTTACTTCCCAGGGAAGGCGACGAGGAGCCAAGAAGGGGCACCTGGAAAGTAAGATTCTCTGGGAAGGGAGGAAGATGGGGGGCAGCACATCCACTCTGGCTTCCCGCGTCCCGTGGGTTCCCTCCTGCGGTCCTCCTGCCCCCTAGACGCCTGGGTGGCTATGCCATTCCGCAGGATCTCGGTGGCACGGGTTCTGAACGGCTTTCCCCTGAGGTATCCGGTGCTGACCCCAGAGCTCCAGCATAGAGTGGGCGCTGCTGAGCCCGGAGCCGTTCGGGTTGGGGGAACACCGCCCGTCCCTTTCCCGCGACGAAGCTGGGGCCTGGCCACGGGAAGGGCGGCTGCACCCCAGGGAGCCTGTCCTCCACGCGCCAACACCCGAGGCCCGCAGCGGCGGTCCGGAAACAGGCGAGGCCTCTCGCAGGTCTCGCGCCCCCTTTCTCCGCTCACTCGTTCCAACAACGCGTCACAGGCGGCACGCCCAACCGTCAGTAGCGAATGGAAACCTCTCTGAGCCGCTGACTCCCATCTGAAGGACACGACCGTTCAGAATTGCGCCTCATGGGCGGTTACCTGAGCCGGACTTGCCGTCGCCGGCAGTCCCCTGCTCTGCGAGGCGGGGACCAGGCGGAGAGAGCCGAGCTCCTCGGGCCTGCGCATCCCGCCCGCCATTTTCCCCTCCCTTTCCGCTCTCACTCGGCGGTCCCAACCCTGGACCTGGCTCGCAGGCTGTCATATGAGCGTCCTGGGGCTTCACCCCGTCGTCGTTGGCACCGTCGGCTGTTTATCAGAGCCCATCGGTGGCAATATCCAATCCAGCAAGCCTGGTGTTTATTTCTGGGGATCTTTTCCTCGGTGCCCCGGAGGGGCCATCAGAAGTCACTGCTGTCTGCTTGCAGCTCCAAGATGTCCTGTACCTCAGTGATCCTGAAGATGGCACCTGCTAAGGGCAAACGGATGCTCCTTTTGGCTCTGAAGCAGACAATCCTCTGTACGTGGTCTTCACTGTCTGTTCACCTCCCGAACTTTTGTGGAAAGGAGATCCTGGTGAGAGACCTCGAAGAAAGCGGTCAACTGAAAGCCAAGGAAGAGAAGGACCTGACAGCCCTGGGTGAGAGCAGGAAAAGGCTAATGAAGCAAAAGAAAGGACACTCAGCTCCCGAGAGTCAGGACGAACAGAGAAGGGGCTCAAACCCCGGTGGGAATGCGCAGTCTGTGTTCAGAGGGCTGATGGCCAGTGAGGTCCTCTCTTCTTCTGTGCCCAAGCCTGCGCCTCTGAAGAGAGACTTCTGCTCCAAGAGCTCTGAAGATATCCTGCTTAGGAAATCCCAGCCCTACGTTTTGAGCTCATGCAGGAAACGAAATGCCATTACCGGTTCCTACAGCTCCACTAGAGGTTTCCCACAGCTGCAGAGGAGTGGTCCAGGCGCAGCGGGGCTCCTGGGCCCAGCCTCATCGCATCCTCGTGTGCTCTCAAAGAAAGCCAGTGAGCAAGGCTGTCAGTCTAGCCCTTCAGCCTCAGTGGACACACAGAGGAGGAAGATCAAGCGTGAAAGGGTTGCGGATGGCCCCTTAGAGCAGAAACACAACTTAAATTGCTCACAGCCATCTGATAGTTCCAGACCCCGGAAACGTAAGATTACTCTGCTGCTGCCCTCGAGACGAAATGGCCCACTGATTCTGCCCCCACCACCCCAGCTAGGTTATCCAGTCACTGCTGAAGACCTTGAACTGGAGAAGAGAGCTGCGATGCAGTGGATCAACAAGGTCTTGGAAGGGTAAGACAGAGGCCCTCTCAGACTGCAGAGCCCCTCAGCCTTCCTGTTTCCACTCTGCCAGCGCCCAGCACTAATTCACAGCTGAGGAGCTTGTGCAAGAAGTAGAGCTCCGCAGGCCCAGTGGTCTTCCCGTAGCTGGCTGGAGCAGCCACTTCTATGGGCCGTTTGTCCTGGTTTTCCCTGTTTGTCTTGCTCCACCTGGCTTAAAAGATTTTTGTTCCTTTTCCCTGGCCCACCAGGGTCTGTTCCCCAGTACTTTGCTGCTTGGCCCCTCAGTGGTTCCTCAGAGGAGCATTGCAGGACACCATCAGAGTCCAGCTTTGCCCTTGAGGGAGCCCAGGGTGCTTGCTCCTTTGGGCCCATTCCCCCACCAAGTCAGTTCTCTCTAGAGAGGCAATGTTCCATTCTTACGACTTTCTGTCAGAGGTGCCCCTAGAAGTCGGGTGGCTTGAGGTTGTTAGTCTGGCCTACCCCAGTGGTGAGGATCCTCGCAACAGAAGAGGGATGCTTTGGACCAGTTTTCTTCCAGGCAGGAGCAAGCAGGACACCCACTGCTGCTAGAGTTGCCTCTTCCCACCTTCTCCATTTTAATTGGGCCCTGGTGCATCTTTCTTAGAATCTATATATTCTCTCTCTCTCTCTCTGAACATTTGGTACCACATGAACACTCAGTTGATGAACAAAGTCATATATGTCACATACATATAGTCACATATTTATATGTCATATATATTTATAGGTAAAGTCATATATAATGTAATATATATTAGGTGTAGACTATATATTATATAATGTAACTTATAAGAATACACAGTGTATATACATTATATAATACATATGTATAATATACTATATATGTGTGTATAATTAGTATGTGATTATAATGTATAATATCAATATATAATATTGATCATATTGCATGTATATATTACATATTCATATGTAATATGTATAACAGTGCATATTACATTTTTATAGCATATACATATACATGTTTAAAACATTATGTATAGAATACATATTTTTTAAATTTTACATATTTTATTTTATTAGAATTATAACATTTATTATTTTTCTCACATATTCATTGCTTTTTATTTGTATTTATTGATTTATTGGAGTATAGTTGCTTTACAATATTGTGTTAGTTTCTGCTGTACAGGGAAGTGAATCAGCTATATGTATACATATATCCCCTCTTTTTTGGATTTCCTTCACATTTAGGTCACCAAAGAGCATTAAGTAGAGTTCCCATGCTATACATTAGTTATCTATTTTTTCATTAGTTATCTAGTTTTATCTATTTTATACATATTAGTGTATATGTCAATCCCAGTCTCCCAATTCATCCCACTCACCCTCCCCCTTGGTGTCCATACGTTTGTTCTCTACATCGGTGTCTCTGTTTCTGCCTTGCAAGCAGGTTCATCTGTACCATTTTTCCAGATTCCACATGTATGGTTTAATAGACGCTATTTGTTTTTCTCTTTCTGACCTACTTCACTCTGTATGACAGTCTCTAGGTCTATCTACATCTGTACAAATGACCCAATTTCATTCCTTTTTATGGCTGAGTAATATGCCATTGTATATATGTACATCGTCTTTATCCATTCATATATAATGTTACATTACATTACATATAATAATATATGTTGAATACATATATGACTTTTTGCTAATTTATCAACTATTCCTATCTTTGCTTTTTGAATTCACAGTGGAGGAAGAATTGGCTTGTATGAGTGGCCATACTTTTAACTTTTCAGGTTTTCTGTGGCCCAGCTGGGAAATCTGGAACCGCTTTACCCCTCTAGATGCTGAGTCCTGATTTCTGTGTTTTGGAAAGGCACTTGCCTTTTCTCTCTCTGCTGGTCACCTGCCTACCTGACCTCACTATGGGCTGGATCATGCCTAGTGTATGTTAGGAAATGACTTGTGACAACTTTAGTCTTTGAAAAGAATTTTAAATATGATATAATTTTAGACTTACAGGATAGTACAGAGATCCCCTAGTCTTCATCTAGCTTCTCCTAAAGTTAACATCTTACAGAGCAGTTATTGAAACCAGGTAATTAACACTGTTACAATGCTATTAGCTAAACTTCAGACTTTAATGGGATTTCCCCATTTTTCCAGTAAAATTTTCTCCCTGTACCTGTATCAGTCCAGAATCCCACATTTCATTTAGTTGTCATGTCTCCTTAGTCTCCTCCAAAGTGTGACCATTTTTCTATCTTAAGATTTCTTGTGACCTATACACATTTGAAGAGTACCAGTTAGGTATTTTGTAGAATTTTCTTCAATTTGGATATGTCTGCTGTTTTCTCATGAGTACATTGAGGTTATGGATTTTCAAGAAACAATCCCACATAGGTGATGTATCCTTCTCAGCATATGGAAAATATTCATCTTGATCACCTGATTAGGGTGGAATCTGCCAGCGTTCTCCACTGAGTAGTTACTATTTCTCCCTATGTAATACATATTTAAGTGAGTCATACTTTGATGCTATACCCAAAACTCCTGTTTATCCTTAAACTTTCACCACTAATTTTGCCATCACCAGTGGATCTTGCCTGCAGCAATTATCAGTGTGGTGTTCTAATGGTGATTTTCTGCCTCTCTTGTTCTTCTACATTTAATTAGAATTCTTCTCTAAGGAAGAGTTCTCTGCATTTATTTATTTATTCAGTCATTTATATCTGTATGGACCCATCAATATTTATTTTTTTACTTGGGCTATATCTATTATTATCCCTGTTAATTTTGCTGCTCAAATTGTTCCAGATTTGACCATTTTGAATTCTCTCAGATCAGATACTGAGTCCTTTTAACATGGCTGCATCTTCCTCCCCGCTTTTCCCAAGGATTTACTTACTGTCTAGCCCCACAAGATGCTCCAGGGTTATCTTGTATTTTACCTGCCCCAGTTCTGGAGTCGACTAGTTTTCCAAGGAGCTTTGGTTCCTTTTATTGGAGAAGGAATTTAGAAACCAAAATCTGGGCATTTCGGTGTGCTCATGGCTACTAGGGAGTATTTTTTTTCCTAGGTCCTCTCAGCAGACAGAACTGGAAATATATGTTCCCATTTACACACACTTACATATATTTCTGTATTGCTCTATGCTTCTGTGGGTGTGTATGCATCTCTGTGTGTGTGTGTGTGTGTGTGTGTGTAAATGAGTTCACACTGATACCTCAGACTCTTTTATAGTGTAGAACCAGGGTTCATTTTAGAAATGTTCCCCTTTGCTTATGTGTAACTTCTTCAACAGTTTCTCTAGAGAAACCTGGTTTAATTATCTACAGTATGTTTACTTATTTGTTCAATTAAGAATGCACATAGTTTCACAATTTCTAACCCGGTGAGCAACTTACTGAAGTGTTTGTGTACAAGTCTTTCTGTATTTAGCCTTGCAACATCCAGGCAAACACTGCTTTTAAAAGTTACTTGGTTTAGCTCCTTTCAGCAACCCTGCAGCGAGGCTATGTAATCAATTTGTACTGCACTTAGATTCATTTGTCATAGTCTGCATTCCATTTTGGGTTCCTCCAACAACCTGGTTGATTTTAATTTGCAAAGTAGAACACTCTTTGTGGAATAAAGTTTGCTTACATTTTTTGAGTATTTTTGTGTCTGTATTTATGAGCGATGCTGGTCTGAAATTTGTTTTCTTGTGATACCTTTGTCTGGTTTTGGTATCAGGTTAATACTGCCCATGCAAAATGAGTTGGGAAAGCTTCCTTCCCTCCTCTACTTGTGGAAGAATTTGTAGAAGGATTGGTACAATTTATTCTTAAAATATTTGGGAAGATTCACCAATGAAGCCATTTGGTTCTGGGTTTTTCTTTATGGGAAAATTTTCATTTACTAATTCATTCTCTTGTTAGAGGTCTAAGGTTTTCTAATTCTACTTGAGTCAGTTTGAATAATTTGTGGCTTTCTGGGGACTTTGCCTACTTCATCTAAGTCATAGAATTTGTTGGCATGAAATTGTTTGTGGTATTTTCTTATAGTTCTGATATCGCTAAGGTAGGAGATGATATAGTTTCCTCAATTCCTAATTGCTTTCACCGTTTGATATTATGTGGGGCTGGGAGATCTCTTGTGGACCAATATCCTGAACTCGGCACTCCCACCCCAGAGGCACAGACCTGACTCCCAGCTGGAGCACCAAGATCCTGTTAGCCACACGGCTCAGAAGAAAAGGGAGAGAAAATAAATACATAAATAAATTAATTAATTAAATAAAAAGAAATAAAGTTATTAAAATAAAA
Source organism: Mesoplodon mirus (assembly GCF_964341445.2). Classification (NCBI taxonomy): domain Eukaryota; kingdom Metazoa; phylum Chordata; class Mammalia; order Artiodactyla; family Ziphiidae; genus Mesoplodon; species Mesoplodon mirus. The sequence continues at coordinate 90,231 of NW_028295111.1, read as the reverse complement.
AATAAAAAATTATTAAGATTTAAAAAGTAATTAAAAAATAGAAAAAAGAAAGAAAGAAGACAGCAACCAAACCAGAAAATAAATCCAACAATAATAACAAGTGCTAAAAACTCTAGTATAGAAAACCCAAAATACGGACAGACAGAACCCTAGGACAAATGTTACAACAAAGCTATACAGACAAAATCACACAAAGAACCATACAGATACACACTCACAAAAAGAGACAAAGGAAAAAATATACATATAAACATTTAAAAAAAGGAAGAGAGCAACCAAATCAATAAACAAATCTACCAGTGATAATAAACTCTAAATACTAAACTAAGATAAACATAAAACCAAAAACTAGTCAGTCTCATACAGCAAACGCCAAGTCTACAGTTGCTCCAAACGTCCACTGCCTCAAATTTGGGATGATTCATTGTCTATTCAGGTATTGCAGAGATGCAGGGTACATCAAGATGATTGTGTAGATTTAATCCACAAGGCTGCTGGGAGAAATTTCCCTTTCTCTTCTTTGTTTGCACAGCTCCTGGGGTTCAGCTTTGGATTTGGCCCCGCCTCTGAGTGTAGGTCACCTGAGGGCATCTGTTCCCTTTTGGGAATTCTGAGGTCTTCTGCCAGCATTCAGTAAGTGTTCTGTAGGAGTTCCACATGTAGATGTATTTCTGATGTATTTGTGGGGAGGAAGGTGATCTCCATGTCTTACTCCTCCACCATCTTGAAGGTCTCTGGCACTTACTTTTGAAAGATAAGATGGATAGGTACAAAGTTTTTGGATTGATACATTAATCACCTCACCACTTTGATATTAAGCACTGTAAGTTTTGCGTCTGTTGGGCAATGCATCTTCAAGGATAAGACTTTCTGTTCTTGTTTCAGGGCCAGTCATTCAAATGTGTACTTGTACACTCCAGTATGTGTCTTGGGTGAGGTATTGATCCTCTGTTTACTTACAGATAAAATGGAGATAATCATAAGTGAGAGTTAAACTGTGTTTATATAAGTCCTCTATGATGTCAAGTGCTTTGCATGTATTATCCCTCTTATTCTTCTTCATGCAATCACACCTATTTTTGTCTTTTACAGATGATGGAGCTAAGACCCTGAGCAATCAAATAACTTGAGAATGGTGACATCGTGACTCATCTGCATAGGAGCTGACCCTCAAACACGAGCACCTGTTCTTGTAGTGCAATATCACATTCCATGTAGGCTCATAAATAAGATAATCATAAACATAAATAAGATAAATAAGATAAAAAAGTGCTAACTGTCATGTGTGCCATATACTTCAGTGTTTGGTACATTTTATCTCTTCTTATGACTAGTTCCCCCCTCTGTTGACTACATCTGTCCCCCCTTAGAGAATCCTCCTGCTTCACTTGACTGTCATGAGAATGCTCATGTTTCAGCTCAGGTGCTGGCTCAGGACGCTCCTCAACCCTTCATTTCCCAAGGAGCCACAAGCAGTTCCAGTTTCCATGCAAAGCTTGAGGGAAGCACCCCTTCCTCCTTCCGGAACACTCTCTGTGTCATGCCACTGAAGCGCCTGTGTGTCAAGAGCATCATGAAACGCCTTGTCAGTGGCACCATCAATTTCAACCTCTGACCTCCCTCTCTACATAAGTGCTCAAGTCAGATACATGAGACTAGGTCAAGGACAGATGCCAATCCACTGTCCTGCACACACACTCCTCCTTCTCTCTTGTTTCTTTTCCCCTCAGATTTCACCTGTCTTCCCATCCCACTTCCAGCCACCCATCTTCTCCATCACCAGCTTTATCAAATCCAATTTAGTTTCCTATTCTAGAATAGTGAGAGCCAGGGCAGAGCTTCAACTGTTTAAGAGAATAGGGGCCTGAGACCTGAATCAGAGATAAGTCCTAAATGAGGACGAGAAGGCTGAGGCAAGAAGTGACATTAACAGTGGAGCAGAGGGCTCTGTGAGGCCAGTGCCAGAGGAAGACTACACTGTTCTAGATTGGGACAGGGAAAGAGAACCTAGTGTTAGGTGGAGAGAAAAGTGATCCCAACCTAACCATCCCCTATGGGCCCCTTCATGGAGCCCATGGAGGAGGAGGAATTCCCACAGCAGACTTCCCTGGGAGAGAGTCACTGATTGTGGAATGATAGACACTGGACAGGCAAAATACGACCCTTGCTGCTTAGGGTTGAAGCCTGGCATTTGTTTCCTACAGCCGATGCTGAGCATCAGGGGATGGCAGCACCAGGGTACTAAGAAGGTTGGCTATGGTCAAGACTCCTTTTCCTTCCCCTATCAAAGATCAGACAGATACACAGCAGGCTGGCTCAGGGCCTCAAGGTATGATAGGTGATTCAGGGGACACGTGCCAAATTTCACAGGCTTAAGTGCAAGGGGAGTGTCTAGCATCACTTAAGAGACCATGGGCTTATGGAGCGGCAGCCTCCTGGATGAGACAAGTGCTGACCTGGGGTAGGTACATCCACTGCTTCCACTTCAGCATGGTCTGCTGCAAAGATGATACCCTGACCTCCGTATGTGAGACTCTTCTCTCAGAGGCCTTAGGTTTATTATCAGAGATATTTGCATTTTGTGTTTTGTATTCTATTTTGCCTCTTGTGGCCATAAAAGGCAGGGTCTGCCTCTTTCCTACGGATGTGGATATCATTTGTATTCATCATCTTGTAAATGAAGGTGTCCACAGACAAGTGACTGGATATGGAGAGGTGGACAGGAGCCAGGCAGAAAACGGAAGCCATGATTCTTTCCCTATTAGATCAGTGGGGTCAAAAGAGGTGGGTACCCCTTCTTTGTAAATGCAGTTAAAAGTCTTTTTCCCTCCACTCCCTGCCTTTATCCAATGTTAATGATATTCTCCTATGAATGTACATGTATAAACATAAATGGCACACAGAAAAATTTGGTACCATTAGTTTTACAAAAATGGGATTATAAAATATGCACTTTTGTGTATCTTGTTTTTCTTCCTTAACAACACATCTAAGAGCTCTGCTCTTAGAGCAGATAGGGATCGTTCCTTTCAAGATCCTAATCCTGATAGTCACCTAGCCCTAGAGTATCAACCCAAACACTAACCCTAATTCTTATATCTAAAATGTGCTAACCTTGAGGCATTACCCCAACCTTAACTCCAGCCCTAACATTAGGGTCCTCACCAGAACCCTATTCCCCAGACCCTATAAACTCTAATGCTGACTCTGAGGCCCTAATCCATGTGGAATGAAGCTGCAGTGTACTCACTAGTTTTTAAAATTTTTATTGGAGTATAGTTGCTTTACAATGATGTGTTAGTTTCAGGTGTACAGCAAAGTGAACCAATTATACAAATACACATATCCCTTCTTTTTCAGATTATTTTCCCATATAGATTATTACAAAGTATTGCAGATAGTTCCCTGTGCTGCACTGTAGGCCCTTATTAGTTACCTGTTTTATATGTAGTAGTCTGTATATGTTAAGACCAATCTCCTAATTTCTCATTTTCCCCCATTTTCCCCCTTTGGTAACCATAAGTTTGATTTTGAGATCTGTGAGTCTTTTTCTACTTTGTAAATAAGTTCACTTGTATCATTTGTTATTAGATTACACATATAAGTGATATCATATGATATTTGTCTTTTTCTGTCTGACTTACTTCATTTAGTATGATAATCTCTGGGTCCATCCAAGTTTACTGCAAATGGCATTATTTCATTCAATTTATGGCTAACAATTCCATTGTATATATGTACCACATCGTCTTTACCCATTCCTTGGTTGATGGATATTTATGTTGCCTCCATGTCCTGGCTATTGTAACTAGTGCTGCAATGAACATTGGAATTCATGTATCTTTTTGAATTATGGTTTTCTCCAGATATATGCCCAGGAGTAGGAGTGCTGGATCATATAGTAGTTCTATATTTAATTTTTTGAAGAGCCTCCATACTCTTCTTCATAATGCTTGTTCCAATTTACATTCCCACCAACAGTGCAAGAGGGGTCCCTTTTCTCCACATCCTCTCCAGCATTTATTGTTTGTAGAATTTTTGATGAATGGCCATTCTGACCGGTGTAAGGTGATACCTCATTGTAGTTTTGACTTGCATTTCTCTAATAATTAGTGATGTTGAGCATCTTTTCATGTGTTTGTTGGTCATCTGTATGTCTTCTTTGGAGAAATGTCTATTTAGACCTCCTGCCCATTTTTTGATTGGGTTTGTTTTTTGATATTGAGCTACATGAGCAGTTTGTATATTTTGGAGATTAAACTCTTGTCATTTGCTTCATTTGCAAATATTTCCTACCATTCTGAGGGCTGTACTTTTGTTTTGTTTATGTTTTCCTTTGCTGTTCAAAAGCTTTTAAGTATAATTAGGTCCCATGTTTTATTTCTGTTTTTATTTACATTACTCTAGGAGGTAGATTTTAAAAGATATTGCTGAAAAAAAAGATATTGCTGTAATTTATGTCAGAGAGTGTTCTGCCTATTTTATGCCTTTTCTAAGAATTTTAGGGTATCTGGTCTTACATTTAGGTCTTTAATCCATTTTGAGTTTATTTTTGTGTATGGTGTTAGAGAGTGTTCTAATTTCATTCTTTTACATGTAGCTGTCCAGTTTTCCCAGCACAGCTTATGGAAGAGACTGTCTTTTCTCCATCGTATATTCTTGCCTCCTTTGTCATAGATTAGGTGACCATAGGTGCATGGGTTTATCTCTGGACTTTCTATCTTGTTCCATTGAGCTATATCTCTGTTTTTGTGTCTCTGTTTGAATAATGTAGCTTTGTAGTATAGTCTGAAGTCAGGGAGCCTGATTCCTCCAACTCCGTTTTTCTTTCTCAAGATGGCTTTTGCTATTTGGGGTCTTTTGTGTTTCCATAAAAATTGTGAAAACTTTTGCTCCAGTTCTGTAAAAAATGCCATTGGTAATTGGATAGGAATTGCATTGAATCTGCAGATTGCTTTGGGTAGTATAGTCATTTTCTCTGTATTGATTCTTCCAATCCAAGAACATGGTATATCTTTCCATCTGTTTGTGTCATCTTTGATTTCTTTCATCAGCATCTTATAGTTTTCAGAGTACGGGTCTTTTGCCTCACTAGGCAGGTTTACTTCTAGGTATCTTATTCTTTTCGATGTGATGGAAAATGGGATTGTTACCCTAATTTCCCTTTCAGACTTTTCGTTGTTAGTGTGTAGGAATGCAAGTCATTTCTGTGAATTAGTTTTGTATCCTGCAACTTTACCCAATTCATTGACAAGCTCTAGTTGTTTTCTGGTAGCATCTTTAGGATTTTTATGCATACTGTCATATCATCTTCAAATAGTGATAGTTGTAATTCTTCTTTTTCAATTTGGATTCCTTTTATTTCTTTTTCTTCTCTGATTGCCATGGCTAGAACTTCCAAAACTATGTTGAATAAAAGTGGCGAGAGTGGACATCTTTGTCTTGTTCCTGATCCTAGAGGAAATGCTTTCAGTTTTTCACTGTTGAGAATGATGTTAGCTGTGTGTTTGTCACATATAAGCTTTATTATGTTGAGATAGGTTCCCTCTATGCCCACTTCCTGGAGAGTATTTATCATAAATGGGCGATGAATTTTTGAAAAGCTTTTTTCTACATCTATTGAGATGATAATATGGTTTTTTAACTTCAGTGTGTTAATGTGGTGTATCACACTGATTGATTTGTGGATATTGAAAAATCCTTGTATCCCTGGGATACATCTCACTTGCAGGGTGTGTGAATCTTTCAATGTATTGTTGTATTCAGTTTGCTAGTATGTTTTGAGGGGTTTTGCAACTATGTTGGTCATTGATATTGGCTTGTAATTTTCTTTTTCTGCGGTATCTTCGTCTGGTTTTGGAATCAGGGTGGTGATGGCCTCATAGAATGAACTTAGGAGTATTCCTTCCTCTGAAATTTTTTGCAAGAGTTTCGGAAGTATGGGTGTTAGCTCTTCTCTAAATATTTGATAGAATTCGCCTGTGAAGCCATCTAGTCCTGGACTTTTTTTGTGGGAAGTTTTAAAATCACAGTTTTGATTTTAGTATGGGTGATTGGTCTGTTCATATTTTCTGTTTCTTCCTGGTTCAGTGTTGAATGTACCTTTCTGAGAATTTGTCCATTTCTTCTAGGTTGCCTATTTCATTGGCATATAGTTACTTGTAGTAGTCTCTTATAATCCTTTGTATTTCTGTGGTGTCCATTGTAACTCCTCCTTTATCATTTCTAATTTTATTGATTTGAGCCCTCTCCCTTTTTTTCTTGATGAGTTTGGTGAAAGGTTTATCAATTTTTATCTTTTCAAAGAACCAGCTTTTAGTTTCATTGATCTTTTCTATTGTTTTCTTCATCTGTATTTCATTTATTTCTGCTCTGATCTTTATGATTTCTTTGTTCCCACTAACTTTCGGTTTTGTTTGTTCCTCTTTCTCAAGTTGCTTTAGGTGTGACTTTAGGTTGTTTGAGATTTTTATTGTTTCCTGATGTAAGATTGTATTGCTATAAACTTCCCTCTTAGAACTGCTTTTGCTTTGTTCCATAGGTTTTGGATCATCATGTTTTCATTTTCATTTGTCTCTAGGTATTTTTTAATTTCGTCCCTGATTTCTTCACTGATCCTTTGTTTGTTTAGTAACATACTGTTTAGCCTCCCCGTGTTTGTGTTTTTCACAGTTTTTTTCTTGTAGTTGATTTCTAATCTCATAGTGTTGTAGTTGGAAAAGACGCTTGATATGATTTCAATTTTCTTTAATTTACCAAGGCTTGAGTTGTGGTCCAAGATGTGATCTATCTGGGGGAATGCTCCATGTGCACTTGAGAAGAAAGTGTATTCTGCAGCTTTTGGGTGGAATGTTCTATAAATATTAGTTGAATTCATCTGGTGAAATGTGCCATTTAAAGCCTGTGTTTCCTCATTGATTTTCGGCCTGAATGATTTGTCCATTGTTGTAAGTGGGGTGATAAAGTCCCACAATATTGTTACTGTTGATTTCCCCTTTTAAGTCTGTTAGAATTTGTGTTATATATTGAGGGGCTTCTATGTTGGGTGCATATATATTTACAATTGTTATATCTTCTTCTTGGATTGATCTCTTGATCATTATGTAGTGCCCTTCCTTATCTCTTGTAACAGTCTTTATTTTAAAGTCTATTTTGTCTGATATGAGTACTGCTATCCAGTTTTCTTTTGATTTTCATTTGCATGGAGTACCTTTTTCTATCCCCTCACTTTCAGATTTTATGTGTCCCTAAATCTGAAGCAGGTCTTTGGTAGACAGCATATATATGGGTCTTGTTTTTGTATCCAGTCATCCAGTCTATGTCTTTTGGTTGGAGCATTGAATCCATTTACATTTAAGGTAACTGTTGATATATATGTTCTTACTGCCATTTTCTTAATTATTTTGGATTTGCTTCTGGAGGTCCTTTTTCTTCCCTTCCTCTTTTGTTCTCTTCTCATGTGATTTGATGACTATTTTTAGTGTTCTGTTTTGGGTTGCTTTTTCTTTTTTTGGTGTGTGTTTATCTATTGTAGTTTTTTGGTTTGCAGTTCCCATGAGGTTTTGACATAGCTCTCTCTCTCTCTCTCTCTCTCTCTCTCTCTCTCTCTCTCTGTATATATATATATATATATATATATATATATATATATATATATATATATTTATTTATTTATTTATTTATATATATATATACACACACACAAGGTTGTTTTAATTTGTTGGTGTCTTAATTTGAAATACATTTCCCATTTACTGCCTTTGTACTCTCCTCATGGTTGCTTGTTTTGGTATCATATTTCTGTGTGGGTGATTTCCTACTTTTACTGTATGTTTGCCTTTACCAGTGGGCGTTCCCATTTGTGATTTTATTGTTTCTAGTTGTGGCCTTTATTTTCTTTCTTTTTTTTTTCTTTTTTACCACCTAAAGAAGTTCTTTCAGCATTTGTTGTAACGCTGGTTTGGTAGTGCTGAATTCTCTGACCTTCTGCTTGTCTGTAAAATTTCTGATTTCCCCATCGAATCTGAATGACAGTCTTGCTGGGTAGCATATTCTTGGCTGTAGGTTTTCCCCTTTCATCACTTTAAATATATCGTGCCTTCTGGCCTGCAGAGTTACTGCCGAAAAATCAGCTGATAACCTTATGGGGATTCCCTTGTATGTATTTTTTGCTTTTCCCTTGTTGCTCTTAATATTTTTTCTTTGTATTTAATTTTTGTCAGTGTTTGTTTAATATGTGTCTTGGGGCGTTCCTCCTTGAATTTATTTGGTATGGGACTCTGTGCACTTCCTGGACTTGAGTGAGTGTTTTCTTTCTCATGTTAAGGAAGTTTTCATCTATAATCCCTTCAAATATTTTCTCAGGCCCTTTCTCTTTGCCTTCTCCTTCTGGGACCCCTATAATGTGAATGCTAGTGCATTTAATGTTGTCCCAGAGCTCTCTGAGACTGTCCTCATTTCTTTTCATTCTTTTTTTCTTTATTCTGTTTGGTGGCAGTGATTTCCACTACTCTGTCTTCCAGATCTCATTTTTGTTCATCTGCCTCAATTATTTTGCTATTGATTCCTTCTAGTGTATTTTTCATTTTAGTTGTTGTGTTATTCATGTATGTTTCTCCGTAAGTCTTCTAGTTCTTTGTTAAACATTTTTTGTATCTTCTTGGTCTGTGCTGCCATTCTTTCTCTGAGATTTTTGAATCATCTTTACTCTCATGACTCTGAACTCTTTTCCAGGTAGATTGCCTAGCTCCTCTTCATTTAGTTGTTCTTCTGCAGTTTTATCTTGTTCCTTTGTCTGCAACATATTTCTCTGTCATCTTATTTTGTCTCACTTTCTGTCTTTATGGTCTCCTTTCTGTAGGCTGCAGGATCATAGTTCCTCTTGCTTCTGGTGGGTGAGGTTGATCCATGGGCTTGTGCAGGCTTCCTGCTGGGAGGGACAGGTGCTTGCCCTCTGGTCTGTGGAGTTGGGTCTTGTCCCTCTAGTGGGCAGGTCTGTATCCTGGGTGTGTTTTGAAGTGGCTGCAAGCTCAGTACAACTTTAGGTAGCCAGTTGATGGGCGGTTCTGTGTTCTTATCTTGCTGGTTGTTAGGCCTGAGGTGTTCCAGCATTGGAGCCTGAGGGCTCTTGGGTAGTGCCATGTCTTGGTGCTGAAATGGGGACCTCTGGGAGATCTCACGCCAATCAATATTCCCTGGGGCCTCTGCCACCAGTTTCCTTGTCCCCACTGTGAGCTACATCCTCATGAAACCCTCTAAGACACCTAGGTAGGTCTCTCCCAGGTTCCTATCAAGGTACTTTGTGCTGGGTTCCAGTGCATGTGAGACCTTGTGTGTGCCCTCCAACAGTGGAGTCTCTTTCCACCAGCTGTATGGAGCTCCTGCACTCAAGCCTTAATGGCCTTCAAAGCCAAACACTCTGGGGTTTCTTCCAGACTCTGATGCAAGACTCTCGGACTGTCCTGAAGGGCTATTTTATGTGGGAACGTCCCTATGTAGCCTGAGTGGATTTACTTTTGTGTGTGTGTGTGTGGTGTGATGGCTGCTTGTATGGATGTTCTTTACTGTATGCTGGCCATTAACCCCTTGATAGGAGTTGTGACTGATGTTGTGGTGACCAGAGTCTGCACTGGATATTGAGTGGGACCTTCCCTTTGCTCTGTGGTTTTCACTGCTCTGCCAGGGGCAGGGTCTGCTCTTTAGTTGTTGGAGTAGAGCTCCCCAGATCTATTTCTGAGCGTGTTTCTGATCTTCGGTGTGAGGTAGGAAGGATTGGAGTACTCCCACTGGGAGAGAAGCCACTGAGTGAGTATTCGCCCCCTAGAGCTGCTCACTTGTGAGCGTCCTCTGTTGTGTCACCTTTCACCCATTGTGCAGGCTCACAAATTATACCATTGTTGGCACTGTTCTTGGCCCCGCCTTAACTGTGAGTATGCCAGCAACTGGCCCTGCTGTCTCTCAGGCATTGTTTTCACCATGTTATCAGCACAGATCCACTGAAGCCAGGTCCCAGGACTGCAGTAATCATGCAGCTGGGCCTGCTGTGGGTACCTTGGAGGTATCTCAGACTCTGGCTTGGCCCAACCTCCACATGTATGTGCCCACAAAGCCCACAGCTGCTAAAGTTAGAGCTGCTAAAGCTGGAGCCCAGCCAGGTGGGAAGGGGCTGAGGCAGCAACTCACTGGGCCAGGCAAGCCCAGTCAGGCAGGAGGGGGTGGGAGCAAAGACTGACTGGGGTTCATGAGGTGCCTCAGGTGGGAACCCCTTATAGTGGTCCCAGAGGCAGGGGCCAGGGCATGGAGAATGTGTCTGCAATGACGGCCCCATCCTTTGTGCACCACTCAACAATGGTGCTTTGCTTCTATGACAGACCAGACTTCTTCCACAAGCATTTCTGTTTGCGGAGCTCCACACTCTGGTTCCCTCAGGCTGTCTCTTCACAGCCAAACCAGTCCTCTTCCTGGTCTGCTCTCCAAACTCCACGTTCCAGCACCCAGCCGCTGTCCACACAAGTAGCTGGGGCATGCAGAGCTGTGGCACAGACCATCTGTTTGAGTCTTACTTTGTCTTGCCTGCCATATGTCAGTTGCTGCACTCTCCTCTGAGCTCCTGAAGCACCCCTCCTGTCCCAGCTGATCTCCCCACTTTTGAGGAGGACTACCCTAGATGCAGGAACCTCTCTTCTCCTTCAGCACCCCCCAATGGGTGCTTCCGTTTTTCTTTTTTCTTTTTCTTTCTTTCATCCTGCCCAATTATGTGGGGATCTTTCTTGTCCTTTTAGGTGTCTGAAGTTCTCGGCTAGTGTTCAGCAGGTGCGCTGCAAGAATTGTTCCACTTGTAGATGTACTCTTGATATATTTGTGGGGAGAGGTGAACTCCCTGTCCTCCTACTCTGTCATATTCATCAGCCCCTCACCAGGAAAATATTTGCAATATCATCTTTGTATGTGATCTTAGTGAATATTTTCTCGGAATGGATATCCATGAATGAGATTGTTGGGTCTAGGAATAGATATATTTTAATGCTATTGGACATCATTGCCAAATTGTTTTCCAAAATAGACTGAAAGATGTTTCCTCCTGGGACATGTGAGAGAACCCATTTTCTTGCATCATCACCTGAAATAGAATTTATGACCTTAAACTTCTCCACATTTGAAGTAGTCTTTTAAGTAGCTATGGGGGTGAGGGTTGGGAAGAGTGGAACCCATTCATTCCTAAACTTTAAAGGACTTGGTGTGCCCAGGAACTACTCCAAGATCCGCATCTGCAGAGAGAAAGGGGACTTGGGAATAGGTGGCTCCACCTCCCACACTAGCCAATCTAGAGGGCCCTTGTGGCCCCACCCCCAGAAGTGAGGACCTAAGGGGTTTCAGACAGAGATGACAGGCTCTTGGGTCATCACAGGATGAGGGAGAAGGACAGTCTCCTGGTGTGACCCTGGAGCAGGGCTCTGACTCTGAGCTCTCATTGACTTATGCCCTGAGTCATAAGTCCAAGGTCCAACCTTCTGGAGTCCCAAATGAGCCTGACTCAAGGGATTAGGTCAGGGGGTGCTGTGGACAGGAGCTGCTTCTATGAGTTAGTCATTAAAACTGGAGCATACCTGTTTTTCTGGGCATGGGAAATCCAAGAGAGGAAGGGTTGAATTTCTCAAGAAATAAGGGGGCCAAAATGAGCCAGAAAGAAATCAAAGGGAGTATCAGGATGGGGAAATTTTCCTCCTGCCCCTTTCGGGTTCTTCTGATTAGTTATAACAATTAAATTGCCACAAGATAGATTAACAGGAGAAAAAAACCATTTAATTCATAAGCACAGAGGTCTCATAGAAATGGGACTCCACTCTATGAGTGGACCAAAGGGACCAAAATGGGCTGTTTGATTACAAATCATTTTAGACAAACAATTTGTGAAGATTTAACAAAACAAACGGGCTTGTGTTTGGGGTAACAGACTACTGAAGAAGTAACAAAGCTTGTTTGTACATCTTTCATAGTCTAGAATTCCTTAACTCTGGTGATACGGATGCTTTCAATCCTCCTGGTACAGGATAGATACTTTCACATGGGAGATTTATCTCCTGCTTTCAGGAGGAAAGGGGGTGTCAGAGTGGTGTTTTAACCACCCACAGGCTGTTTCTCAAGTAACTTTAATTCAAATAATCAATATGCCTTTGTGGCAAAATTTGGGATGGTCTTCCTTAGGCCCCAACAGGAGCATGGAAGGGGATGCAAGACAGAGGAACTGGGAGACAGAAGGAACTGAAGGAGCTGACAGGGTGCCCTATAGTACAGAGTCATACCCCCATCTCAAGCCTGGGTCTGAACAGGAGCAGGGGGCTGGAGGCTGGGGGCTTGGGGTCCTTTCTATCTGCATCCTCCCTGATGTGGGAGACCACTGGGTCCCCCTGGTGCATCACTAGGCAGAACTGGGAGAGGCATCAATCCCACAAACCTTTTGTAAATTTTGGAGATTTCTCTTTTGTCAGTCACATCATTTGCAAGTATATTCTCCCATTCTGTGGGTTGTCTTTTCATTTTGTTTATGGTTTCCTTTGCTGTACAAAGGCTTTTGAGTTTAATTAGGTCCCATTTGTTTATTTTTGTTTTTATTTCCATTACTCTGGGAGATGGATCAAAAAAGATATTGCTGTGATTTTATGTCAAAAAGTGTTCTGCCTATGCTTTCCTCTAAGAGGTTTATAGTATCAGGTCTTACATTTAGGTCTCTAATCGATTTGGAGTTCATTTTTGTATATGGTGTTAAATAATGTTCTAATTTCATTCTTTTATATATATCTGTCCAGTTTTGGCAGCACCATTCATTGAAGAGACTTTTCTCCATTGTATACTCTTGCCTCCTCTGTTGTAGATTAATTGACCACAGGTTCTTGATTTTATTTCTGGGCCTTCTATCCTGCTCCAGTGATCAAACAGCTCATTTAGCTCATATCTAAAAACAAACAACGCAATCAAATAATGGGCAGAAGACCTAAGTAGACATTTCTCCAAAGAAGACATATGTGCCCAGAGGCACATGAAAAGATGTTCAACATTTCTAATTATTAGATAAACGTAAATCAAAACTGTAATGAGACATCACCTCAAACCAATCAAAATGGGCATCATCAAAAAGTCTACAAAAAAATACATGCTGGAGACGGTGTGGAGAAAAGGGAACCCTCCCTATGCTGTTGGTGGGAATGTAAATTGGTACAGCCACTATGGAGAAGGCTCCTTAAAAAACTAAAACTAGAGCTACCATATGATCCAACCATCCCACTCCCGGGCATATATCCAGGGAAAACCATGGTTCAAAAGAATACACGCACCCCAATGTTCATTGCAATGCTGTTTACAATAGCCAAGACATGGAAGCAACCTAAATGTCCCTTGACAGATAAATGGATCAAGAAGATGTGGTACATATATACAAGGGAATATTACTCAGGCATTAAAAAATTGAAATAATGCCATTTGCAGCAACATGGATGGAACAGGAGATCATCATAGTAAGTGAAGTAAGTCAGACAGAGAATATCAAATATCACAGGATATTGCCCATATGCAGAATCTTAAAAAAAATTGATGGAAGTGAACTTATTTATAAAACAGAAAAAGAGTCACAGACTTAGAAAACAAAGTTATGGTTACCAAAGGCGGAGGGATAAATTGGGAGTTTGGGCTTGACATATACACACTACTATATTTAAAATAGATAACCAACAAGGACCTACTGTATAACACAGTGAATTCTCCTTAATATTCTGTAACAACTTAAAAGGAAAAGAATTTGAAAAAGAATAGATACATGTATATGTACAACTGAATCTAATGCAACATTGACAATCGACTATATTTGAAAATAAAATAAAAAGATAAATAAAAATTAAAAAATAAAAGTAAAATATAAAAAATCCTGCAAAGTGGCTCCCTGTTCATTTGCATACACCCCACCCCCTCAGAGCCCCTCCTTCCACTCTCACCCTTACAAAGGAGGTGCAGAATTTCCTGCCAGGGCAAGAGCCCAGTTCCCAGGTGGAAGTGCTTTCCTAGAAGGACATGAGGAGGGAAGAGGTCCATTCTGGGACCTCAATCCCCCCTTTCCATAAACACATGGAAGAAACACATTTTAAAAGCATCTTGAAATGGATAAAAATGGAGAATTTCTAGGGAAGAAAATAGAGACAACAGGACTAAAAGGAGGGCGAGAGTGAAAAGGACAGGGAGGAAAACAAAGCCAGAGCTGCCTGTCCCCACCCATGGGCACGGCCACTCAGAGGCCACCTTGAAGTTGCAGCTGGAAGGGGCAAGCTTTGATGGTCTGAGTGATCAGCCTTTTGTAGCTGGAGTCATGCTCTGGGAAGTGGGTGGCAGGGAGAGGAAACGTCAAGAACAGAGACAAGTTGGGGTCTGGGGCAGAGGTAGACACTTAGGGCCCACAGCCTCTAGAGGGAGCAGTACTGGGGATTCTGGGAGGTTGGAGTCAGCACTGAGGGCAGAAGGGAGCATGGGAAGCAGAACAATGGAAGCTCCAGGAGGTGGAACTGAGGAGACGCCTGTCCAGCTCCGCTTGTCCAGAATGAAAACACCCTGAAGGGGGATCCTGGAGAGAAGGGCACAGACTCCTAAAGACACTCCCCGACTCTATCCCTGGTCTTCCATCTCAGCTTTTCCCTCCTCTGGAAGGGCAGATACTTCTGTTATGGAGCAAAGGACTTGATGCCTGAGCAAAGGGCTTGATGCCTGATGCACATAGAAGCCAATGCTATGGCACCAGCTTTTGAGAAAAGCTTTATTGCAAGGAGGCAGGGGGCAAGGCTCAAATCTGTCTTCCCAACAGCAAGGTGAGGTTGATATCTACAGGTTCAGGTTTTGGAGCAGAAAGGGGGAAAAAGTGGTTGGTTATAAAGTTTAAGGGAGTGATGGATTCTTATGTGTAGGGCTTCATACTTCTCCATGGCTAGCATGTGCAAATTCCTGGAGAGCTGGTATGAAACATGTGGGGGAAATATGGGCTGTGATGTCAAAGGTCATGCATTGGACAAGCAAGTCTATTTGCCACAGACTCCAATCTGCCATACTCTTTCCAACTGGTTTCCGTCAATTTTGTCACGTTGTAAGAGGAGGTGATTTTTAACAACCTGCTTCCTTATCTGCAGTTCTGTAAGATAAGCTCAAGAATTTCTCTTAGTGATGGGTTTTTTTAACCCTATGGCACAAGGTTTAATTTCTAGTCATATTAGTCTGTCCTGTGACAGAGATTCCCTCTAGCTATGAAAGGGAAAGTTCCAAGACCTTTCTAAGGTTTTGAAGTTGAATGCTGTCTTACCCATCTTCAAATAGGAATCTTCATCAGGAGATCCTGGTTTCAAGGCAGGTTGAATGCATCTCCATTTTCTTAATTGTTTGGGGTTCATTGTTGTAGGTATTTTCCTTCTGTTGTGTTTCTTGCCTAGAGAAGTTCCTTTAACATTTGTTGTAAAGCTGGTTTGGTGGTGCTGAACTCTCTCAGCTTTTGCTTGTCTGTGAAGGTTTTAATTTCTCCATCAAATCTGAATGAGATCCTTGCTGGGTAGAGTAATCTTGGTTGCAGGTTTTTCTCCTTCATCACTCTAAATAAGTCATCCCACTCCCTTCTGGCTTGTAGAGTTTCTGCTGAAAGATCAGCTGTTAACCTGATGGGGATTCCCTTGTGTGTTATTTGTTGTTTTTCCCTTGCTGCTTTTAGTATGTTTTCTTGGTTTGTAATTTTTGACCGTTTGATTAATATGTGTCTTGGCATATTTCTCCTTGGATTTATTCTGTATGGGACTCTCTGTGCCTCCTGGATTTGATTAACTATTTCCTTTCCCATATTAGGGAAGTTTTCAACTATAATCTCTTCAAATATCTTCTCATTCCCTTTCTTTTTCTCTTCTTCTTCTGGAACCCCTATAATTCGAATGTTGGTGCATTTAAGGTTGTCCCAGAGGTCTCTGAGACTGTCCTCATTTCTTTTCATTGTTTTTTCTTTATTCTGCCCTGCAGCAGTTATTTCCACTAGTTTATCTTCCACATCACTTATCCGTTCTTCTGCCTCAGTTATTCTGCTATTGATCCCATCTAGAGTATTTTTAATTTCATTTATTGTGTTGCTCATCGTTACTTGATTCATCTTTAGTTCTCCTAGATCCTTGTTAAATGTTTCTTGCATTCTGTCTATTCTATTTCCAAGATTTTAGATCATCTTTACTATCATTATTCTGAATTCTTTTTCAGGTAGACTGCCTATTTCCTCTTCATTTGTTAGGTCTGGTGGGTTTTTATCTTGCTCCTTTACCTGATGTGTGTTTTTCTGTCTTTTCATTTTGCTTATCTTATTGTTTTGGGGTCTCCTTTTTGCAGACTGCAGGTTCGTAGTTCCCGTTGTTTTTGGTGTCTGTCCCCAGTGGCTAAGGTTGGTTCAGTGGGTTGTGTAGGCTTCCTGGTGGAGGGGACTAGTGCCTGTGTTCTGGTGGATGAGGCTGGATCTTGTCTTTCTGGTGGGCAGGTCCATGTCTGGTGGTGTATTTTGTGGTGTCTGTGGCCTTATTATGACTTTAGGCAGCCTCTCTGCTAATGGGTGGGGTTGTGTTCCTGTCTTGCTAGTTGTTTGGCATAGGGTGTCCAGCACTGTAGCTTGCTGGTCGTTGAGTGAAGCTGGGTGCTGGTGTTGAGATGGAGATCTCGGGGAGCTTTTCGCCATTTGATATTATGTGGAGCTGGGAGGTCTCTTGTGGGCCAGTGTCTTGAACTTGGCTCTCCCACCTCAGAGGCACAGCACTGACTCCTGGTTGCAGCACCAAGTGCCTTTCATCCACACGGCTCAGAATAGAAGGGAGAAAATATAGAAAGAAAGAATTAGTAGAAGAAAGAAAAAGAGATAAAAGAAAGAAAGAAAGGAGGGAGGGAGGGAGGGAGGGAGGGAGGAAGGAGCAAAGGTAGGAAAAAAGAAAGAGAGAAGATAAAGTAAAATAAAATAAAGATAAAATAAAATAAATTTATTAAAATAAATAATAATTATTAAGAAATAAAATTTTTAAAAAATGGGCGGATACAACCCTAGGACAAATGGTGGAAGCAAAGCTGTACAGACAAAATCTCACATAGAAGCATACACGTACACACTCACAAAAAGAGGAAAAAGTCATAAATCTTGTTCTCAAAGTCCATCTCCTCAATTTGGGATGATGCGTTGTCTATTCATGTATTCCACAGATGCAGGGTACATCAAGTTGATTGTGGAGCTTTAATCGGCTACTTCTGAGGCTGCTGGGAGAGATTTCCCTTTCTCTTCTTTATTCTCACAGCTCCCGGGTCTCAGCTTTGGATTTGGCCCCGCCTCTGCGTGTAGATTGCCGGACGGCGTCTGTTCTTCACTCAGAGAGGACAGGGTTAAAGGAGCAGCCGCTTCGGAGACTCTGGCTCACTCAGGATGGGGGGAGGGAGGGGCACGGTGGCCGTGCGAGCGTGTGGCGGCAGAGGCCAGCGTGACATTGCACCAGCTCGAGTCGTGCCGTGTGCTCTCCCGGGGAAGTCGTCCCTGGATCCCCGGACCCCGGCAGTGGTGGGCTGCACAGGCTCCCTGGAGCAGTGGCGTGGACAGTGACCTGCGCTCGCACACAGGACTCTTGGCGGTGGGAGCAGCAGCCCCAGCCTCCCACACCGGTCTCTGGGGTCCGTGCTTTTAGCATCGGCTCATGCTGGTCTCTGGAGCTCCTTTAAGCAGCGCTCTTAATCCCCTCTCCTTGTGCACCAGGAAACAAAGAAGGAGGCAAAAGTCTCTTGCCTCTTCGGCAGGTCCAGACATTTTCCTGGACTCCCTCCCGGCCAGCCATGGTGCACTAAGCCCTTCATGGTGTGTACACGCCGCCAGCCCCAGTCCTCTCCCTGCACTCCCACTGAAGCCCGAGCCTCAGCTCCCAGCGCCGCACACCCGGCGGCCGAGCAGACAAGCCTCTCGGGCTGGTGAGTGGCGGTCGGCACCAACCCTCTGTGTGGGAATCTCTCCGCTTTGCCCTCTGCACCCCTGTTGTTGTGCTCTCCTCCGCTACTCTGAAGTTTTCCCCCTACCAACTGCAGTCTCTGCCCCGGCAGGCAGATTCTTAACCACTGCAACACCATAAGTGGGGTTTTAAAGTCTCCTACTGTTATTATATTATTGTCCATTTTCCCCTTTATGTCTGTTAATATTTGCTTTATATATTTAGATGCTCCTGTATTGGTTCAACATTGTAATATCCTCTTTTTATATTGATCCCTTTATCACTATATAATGCCTTTCTTTGTTTTTTCTTATAGACTTTGTTTAAAAGCCTATTTTATCTGATAGTATTGCCATCCCCATTTTCTTGTCATTTATCTTTGTATGAAATATCTTTTCCCATCCCCCCACTTTCAATTTGTGTGTGTCTTTAGGCTTGAAGTGAGTCTCTTATGGGCAGCATATTGAAGCATCTAGTTCTTTTTTTAATCCAATCAGCCTCCCTAGGTCTGTTGGTTGAAGAATTTAGTCCTCTGACATTTAAAGTCATTATTGATAGGTATGTACTTATTGCCATTTTATTACTTTTTTTCCCAGTTGTTTTTGTAGTTCTTCTCCTTTCATTTCTTCTTTTATTGTTTCTTCCCTTGTGCTTGGATTACTTTCTTTAATAGTGTGCTTGTGTTTCTTTCTTTTAGGTTTTTGTGTCCCTGTTGTAGGATTTTGATTTCTGGTTACCATGATGTTCATATATATTGACATATATTTACTAAGTAGCTGTATCTACTTGCCTTAAACTGGTAGTTATTTACTTTCAAACACATTCTAAAATATCTACACGTTTTTACTCCCCTCCCACACATTTTGTGGTTTCAATGTCATAGTTTACATCTTAATGCTTATCCATTAACTGTTTATTGTAGTTATAGCTGCTTTTACACTTCTTTGTCTTTTATTCAATGTGCTGGCTTATTTCAGTTGTTGATCTTCAATCTTTACTGTATATTTGCCTTTATGAGTGTGATTTTCCTTTTCCTATAGATTCTTACTTCTTCTACATTTAGATTATATTCTTCAGCATTTCTTTAATGGTAGGTTTAGTATAGATGAGCTCTTTTAGTGTTTGCCTGTCCGAGATGTTCTTTATCTCTGCTTCTATTCTAAATGATAATCTTGCTGGGTAGAGCATCTTAGGTTACAAATTTTTCCCTTTCAGCACTTTGAATATGTCATGCTATTGCCTCCTAGCTGCAAAGTTTCTGCAGAGAAATCAGCTGATTGCCTTATGGGTGTTCCCTTGTATAAGACTCTTTTTCTCTTGTTGCCTTTAGAATTCTCTCTTTAACTTTTGCCATTTTAATTATGGCGTGTCTTGTTGTGGATCTGTTTGGGGGTCACCTTACTTGGGACCCTCTGTCCTTCCTGTACCTGGATATCTATTTCCTTCATTAGTTTTGAGAAGTTTTTAGCCAACATATCTTCAGATCGATTTTTGATCCCCTTCTCTCTCTCTTTTGCTTCTTGAACCCCTAGAATACAAATGTTGGAATGCTTAATGCTATCACAGTAATCTCTTATTTTCATTTTTAAACAATGGTTTTCCTGTCTGCTGTTCTGAGTGTGTGCTTTCCATTATTCTTTCTTCCAGAGCACTTATGCATTCTTCTGTATCACATAATCTGCTATTCATTACTTCTAGTGTGTTTTTATTTTACCTATTGGATGATTAACTTCTAACTGGGTATTCTTTGATATTTTCTAGTTTCTTGTTAAAATGTTTTGTGTTTAGGTCAGTTCTTTCCCCTAATTCTCTTAATATCTTTATTGCCAATGTTTTGAATTCTTTATCTGGTAAATTATTTATTTCATCATTTTTTCCAGGGTTTCTCTTGATCTTTTAATTATTTCCTCTGCCTTTTAATTTTCTGAATTGTGTGAATCAGTTACCAGTTTCAGTCTTGAAGCGATATTCTTATGTGGGAGCATCCCTATGCAAACTGTTTGTGCCTAATACCTTTAGTGGGAAGGTTGGCTTTGACGTGGATGGCTATCACAACTTTCCTCAGGGTGTGCTGGCAACTGTCACCATGGTAGGGGGTGAGGCTGGAGATGGAGTTGCTAGAGCTGGAGCCCGGTGTGATGTGGGACTTCCTCTCTGCTCAGTGGCCACCAGCACCCTGTCAGGGGTCTGAGTGCAAGTTGCTAGAGCAGAAGCCCTGAGGGTCAGTCTTGGGGTGGCTCTGTTCCCTTTAAGTGTGTGCAGTTTTCCCTCTCTTGAACTGGAACTTTTGACCCAGAGGAGGGGATTGCTTAAGCAAGCTGGGCCTGGGCACAGACAAGTTTGATGCACTGCCTTTGTAGGTATCTATGGCTCCATTCAGACGCAGTCAAAGGCGCAAGTCCCCTTTGTCTCTCATAGCTAAACACTGCACCCTGCCTCGGCTACCCCTGTTCTGTTGTGAAGCCGTTCTGTTGTGAACATCTCTTTGTCTTGCCTTGGCGGAAATCCAGCATGCCTGCGCTCCTCATGAGCAGAGACCGGGCTTATTATACCCTTTTTTTTATTGCAGTGGTCTTCCAACCAGTGAAGGGGACTTGTCTCCTCCATCTAGGATGCCAGGAATGGGACACCCAGTCTGTGGCTTGACCTGCTCACTCCCCAGGGCACATGTCTGCTCATGCAATCTCCTTTTTCCTCTGAGTCCCATCCCAGGGGCACAGGTCCCAATCCAATTGCTATGTTTTCCTTCCAACCCGATTACATGTGTATCTTTCTTACAGCTGGGTTGTACAGATGTCCTTCTGCCAGTTTTCAGTGAGGACTCTTCCACATGTAGATGTATTTTTTTTTTTTTTTTTTTTTGCTGTACGCGGGCCTCTCACTGCTGTGGCCTCTCCCGTTGCGGAGCACAGGCTCCGGACGCACAGGCTCAGCGGCCATGGCTCACGGGCCCAGCCGCTCCGCGGCATATGGGATCCTCCCAGACCGGGGCACGAACCCGTATCCCCTGCATCGGCAGGCGGACTCTCAACCACTGCGCCACCAGGGAGGCCCTGTAGATGTATTTTTGATGTGTTTGGGGCTGGGGCAGTGGAGACGTACACTCTCTGACTTCTTAACTCTGCCATCTTGATCTCCCTCCAGTCTTTCACCATTAGGTGTGATTTTAGCTGAGGTTTTATAGATGCCCTTTATCATATTGAGGAAGTTCCCTTTTATTTCTAGTTTGTTGCATATTTTTGTCATGAAACTTTCTCAGATTTTGTCTAATGCTTTTCCTTCATCAATTGAAATGATCAAGTATTTTTACCTTCACTTTATTAATGTGTTGTATTACATTGATTTTTGGATGTTGAACCACTCTTGCATTCCTAGGATAATTCCCAGTTGGTCATGATGTGTAATCCTTTGATAAGCTTCTGGATACGGTTCTTAAAAGTTTGTAGAGAATTTTGTATCTATATTAATAAGGCATACTGTTCTGCAGTTTGTGTTTCAGTGGCTTTATCTGGTTGTGCTATCAGGGTTATGCAGGCCTCGTAGAATGAGTTAGGAAGTCTTTCCTTGTCTATGTTTTAGAAGAGTTTGAAAATAATTAGTGTTAATTCTTCCTCAAATGTTTGGTAGTTTTCATCATTGAAAACATCTGGTCCTGGGCTTTTTTATTGGGAAGTTTTTGATTACTGACTCAAACTCTTTGCTTTTTTAAAAGTCTGTTCAGGTTTTCTATTTCTTCTTGAGTCAATTTAGGCACTTTTTCTATTTCTAAGAATGTTTCCAGCTCATCCATGTATCTAAGTTGTTGGCATACAATTGTTCACAGAATTATGTTGGAATCCTTTTTCTTTATATGTGTAAGGTCATTTAATGTCTCCACTTTGATATGTGATTGTAATAATTTGAGTCTTCCCTCTTTTTTCGTAGTCACTGTAATTAAAGTTTTGTCAGTTTGTTACCTTTTTTAAAACATCTTTATTGGAGTATAATTGCTTTACAATGTTGTGTTAGTTTCTGCTGTATAACAAAGTCAATCAGCTATATGTACACATATATCCCCATATTACTTCCCTCTTGCATCTCCCTCTTACCCTCCTTATTGTACGCCTCTAGGTGGTCACAAAGCACAGAACTAATCTTCCTGTGCTATGTGGCTGCTTTCCACTAGCTAACTATTTTACATATGGTAGTGTATGTATGTCCATGCCACTCTCTCACTTCATCCCAGCTTACCGTTCCCCCTCCACATGTCCTCAAGTCCATTCTCTACATCTGTATCTTTATTCCTGTCCTGCCCCTACGTTCTTCAGAACCAGTTTTTTTAGATTCCATATATATATGTTAACATATGGTATTTGCTTTTCTCTTTCTGACTTACTTCACTCTGTAGGACAGACTCTAGGCCCATCCACCTCACTACAAATAACTCAATTTCATTTCTTTTTATGGCTAATATTCCATTGTATATCTGTGCCACATCTTTCTTCACTCATCTGTCAATGGACACTTGGGTTGCTTCCATGTCCTGGCTATTGTAAATAGAGCTGCAATGAACATTGTGGTGCATGACTCTTTTTGAATTATGTTTTTCTCAGGGTATATGCCCAGTAGTGGGATTGCTGGGTCGTGTGGTAGTTCAATTTTTAGTTTTTTAAGGAACCTCCATACTGTTCTCCATAGTGGCTGTATCAATTTACATTCTCACCAACAGTGCTAGAGGGTTCTAACAGAGACACTTGTGGTTCAAATATACAAATACCTTAGAAGTAAGATTATAGAAAAAGGTATATCATGCAAGCAGTAACAAAAAGAAAGCATGAAAGCCTATATTAATATCAGGTTCAATCGATGTTAAGACAAAAAATGTTTCTAGAGACCATGAAAATTTATTACAATTAACGTCGCAATCAAGAAATATAACCGTTATAAACATATATGAACCCAACAGAACCCTGAAATACGTGAAGCAAAACAGACCACGCTGAAGGGAGGCAAGCAATTCGACAATAATAGTTGGAACTCCAATACCAATCCCAGGAATCAATAAGACAACTAGACAATTTGCTTAGAAAATAAGCAAGAATGTAGAAGATTTGAACAACACTATCTATCAACTACACCTAACTGACATCTATCAAATATTCCATCCAACAACACCAGAATGCAAATTCTTCTCAAGTATACATCTCCAGGATAAACCATATGCCATACAATAAAACAATTCTCATAAATTTAATAAATTAATTAATGTATAGATCTCAACTGCATAAGGAAATTTAAGAAATCCACATATCTGTGGAAATTAACACACTTTCAAATGACCAATGAGTAGAATAAATCACAAAGGAAATTGACAATTAAGAAATTGAGCTGAAGTAAATAAAAAACATAAGAAACCATATTTATGAAATGCAGATAAAATCATATTTAGAGGAAAATGTACATCTTAAAACACATATATTAGAAAAGGAGAATATCTCAAATCAATAACCTACCCTTCCACCTTAAGAAACTAGAAAAAGAAGAGGAAACTAAACCAATGTAAGCAGAAAGAACGAACTAATATGGATGGTCGTGGGAGTAAGTTAAATAGGAAACAGAAAAACACAGAGAAAATTAATAAAACCAAAAGGTCGTTCTTTGATAACATTTTTAAAAATGGACAAATCTTTAGCCATGTTAATCAAGAAAAATGAGAGAAGACACAAATTGATAAAGTCAGAAATGAAAGAGGGGCTATCACTACTACCCTTACAGAAATTAAAAGGATTTTAAGGGAGTGGTATAAACAACTTCATGCCAACCGATTAGACTACTAAGATGAAATGGAAAATTCTTAGAAAAAAAGACACAAGTTACCAGAACTGAATCCAGAAGAAACAGACTACTTAAATCTTCTTGTAAGAAATATTGATAAGAACTAAAAATCTTCTCAAAGGAGTGAGTGTAGATGTGGTTATTAAGGGTAGCATTACAGGGCCCTGTGATGATGGTAGAGTTCTGAATCTTGGTTGTGTTGGTTATGTGTATCTACACATGTGATAAAGTCACGTAGAGATACACACACACACACATGCACATCTCCATTTGGGGAAACTGGTACATGGAATATTCCTGTATATATATATATATATATATATATATATATATATATATATATATATATATATATATATATATTGCTGTGAATGTATGATTATTTGAAAAGAAAAAGTTTTAAAATTTCCACAATAAAAAAGCATAGGCCCAGATGAGTAGACTTGTGAATTCTTTCAATAATTTAAATAAGAAATAATATCGATCCTTTAAAAATTATTCCAGAAAATAGGGTGGGGGGAGGGAACACTTTTCAACTCATTCTATGAGGCCAGGATTATCCTAATACCACTCAGATAAACAAATCACAAGAAAAGAAAACTAAAGACAAATATTTTTCATACCCCCCAAAACAACAAAATAAAAGCAGGGCTCCCTTGGTGGTGCAGTGGTTGAGAGGCCTCCTGCCAATGCAGCAGACACGGGTTCGTGCCCCGGCCCGGGAAGATCCCACATGCCGCGGAGTGGCTGGGCCCGTGAGCCATGGCCACTGAACCTGCGTGTTGGGAGCCTGTGCTCCACAGTGGGAGAGGCCACAACAGGAGAGGCCTGTGTACTTAAAACAAACAAACAAACAAACAAAAAACAAAAAAAAATCTGGCAAAATATAAAATTATATGCCATGACCAAGTAGGATTTACCCCAGGAATGCAAAGTTGGTTTAATAACTGAAACTCAGTGAACATAATTCACAATAATAATAGAATAAAGGGCAAATGATCATCACAGCAGATGCATAAAAATGTTTCACAAAATCGACCACCATCTCATAATAAAATCCTTCATAAACTAGGAATAGAAGGGAATTTCCTGAACCTGATAAGGAGTATTTACAAAATACCCACAGGTGGCATTATACGTAGTGGTCTTAGTGGTGAAAGACTAGACACTTTCGACCTAAAATCAGGAACACGAGAAGGAAATCTACTCTCATTGCTTCTATTCAACATTGTGCTGGAGGTTTTATCCAGTGAGATTAGAGAAGGAAAAAAAATCCAGATTGGAAAATAAGTAAAACAGTCTTTATTCACATAGAACAAGATCCTATATTATTCACATAGAACAAGTTCCTATATGTAGAAAAACCCTAAGAGACACATGCATGCACGCACACGCGTGTGTGTGCTTCTACAACTAAAAAAGGAGTTCAAGAATGTTGCAGGATAGATGTATATACCAAAATTAATTGCATTTTTATAAATCAGCAATGAACATTCTGAAAATGAAAGTAAGAAAAATAATTTCATTCACTTATCAGCAAAAAGAATAAAATACACAGGAACACATTTAATGAAAGATGTGCAAGACTTGTACACAGAAGACCACAAAACATTGTTCCAAAAGGTAAAGAAGACCCAAATAAATGGAAAAATATCTTATGTCTATAGATGGAAGACTTAATATTGTTAAGATGGCACTATTTCCCAAGTTGATTCTACAAATCCATGCAATCCCTATCAAAATCCCAGCTGGTCTTTTTTTTTTTTTTTTTTGAAATTGACAAACTAACCTTAAAATTCACATGGTAATACAAGGAACCAAGAACAGCTAAAACAATCTTAAAAAAATAACAAAGTTGAAGAACATATATTTCCCAATTTTTAAACTTACTACAAACCTATGGTAATTAAGGCAGAGTGATAGTGGCATAAGACACATAGTCCAATGGAACAGAATTGAGATTCCAGAAGTAAACCCTTACATTTATGGTTAATTAGTTTTGGACAAATGTGCCAACACAATTCAATGGGGTAAAGGACAGTCTTTTCAATAAATGATGCTAGTACCACGGGATAGCCACACACAAAAGAATGAATTTGGACCATTACCTCACACAATACACCAAAATTAACTCAAACTAGACTATATTCCTACATGTAACAGCTAAAACTATAAAGTTCCCAGAAGAGAAACATAGGAATAAATCTTTGAGACCTGTGTGTAAGAAAAACCTCACCCGGCCTCTTGTGGGTTTCTTCTTTACTGTCACACTACTATTACACTCACAACACTTCTGACCCCAGGTGTGTGAGCATTTTGCCCACACCAAGGAATTCTGTGACACCAGCTGGGTGTCCTACAATTCAACTCAATTCTGACACTGTGTACCTGAAGACAGCATCTCAGGTCCCATAGATTATGGGCTCAGTCCCACAAGACTGCCCCCCATTCAGGTGCCAACCACAAGTAATAGGTCCCAAGATTGCCCACAACTATCCCACTTGGCTGCAGATCAGAGGTTCCCATGACCTCCTCCCTCTTGGATTCACTTATTTGTTAGAACATCTCACAGAACTCAGGGAAACACAATTAAACAGTGAGCAATGTGGGAGTTGGGCGTGGGGACCCCTGCACAGTTGAAAATCTGAGTATAACTTGACAATTGGCCCTCTGTATCTATGGTTTCACATACACCAACTGCAGATCTTGTACTACTCTAGTAGCGTTCACTTTAAAAAATCTTCATATAAGTGGACCCACACAGTTCAAACCTGTGTTTTCCAAAGGTCAACTGTATTTATGTTTACTGGTTATTATACAATAAAGGATATGATAAAGGATACAGATGATCTGCCAGATGAAGAGATTTATCAGGTGAGGTATGGAAGTGTCCCAAACTCAGGAGCTTCTGTCCCCGTGGAGTTGTGGTACATCGCCCTCCTGGTACATGGATGTATTCACCAACCTGGAACCTCTCTGAACCCCATGCTATTGGGATTTTATGGAGGCTGCCACACATAGGCATGATCAATTATTAAGTCCATTTCCAGCCCTTTCTCCTCTCTGGAGAACTGGCAGTGGGGCTGGAAATCCCAAACTTCTAATTATGGTTTGGTCTTTCTGGTGACTAGTCCCCATCCAGGAACCATCCACAAGTCCACCCAGTCACCTCATTGGAAAAAAAGATGCTCTTAGTGCTCTTATCAAGAACTGTGCCAGGAATGGAGACAAAGACCAAATATATATTTCTTATAAATCCCAATATCACATCTTGAGTTGGGCAAAGATTTCTTAGATATAACACCAAAAGCACAGGAGATAAAATGATAAATTGGACTTCATCAAAATGAAAACCTTCTGTGTTTCAAAAAGAGAACATCAATGAAGTGAAAAGATAATCCATAGATTGGTAGAAAATGTTTGCAACTTATTTATCTGATCAGGGACTTGTACCCAGAATTCGTAGAGAACTGAAACTTGGAAAATGATCCAAGTAAAGATGGCAAAATATTTGAATAGACATTTTGCCAAAGAAGAAATCTGAATGGCCAATATTATGAAAAGATGCTTAATATCATTACTTAGTAGGAAAATGGATATTAAAACTACAATAAAATACCACTTCTCTCCCACCGAAATGGCTACAGATGGAGACAGACGGTAACAACTGCTGGTGAGAATGCAGCAAAATGGAAACTTTCATGCTTTGCTGGCGGGAATTTAAAATGCAGCAATCACTTTGAAAAA
This sequence comes from Mesoplodon mirus, assembly GCF_964341445.2. Taxonomy (NCBI): domain Eukaryota; kingdom Metazoa; phylum Chordata; class Mammalia; order Artiodactyla; family Ziphiidae; genus Mesoplodon; species Mesoplodon mirus. The sequence goes on along the minus strand of NW_028295111.1, from coordinate 62,665 downwards.
ACAGTTTGGAAGTTTCTTCAAATGTTAAACATAGATTTACTACATCATCTGACAATCCTCTCCAAAAGAAATGTGTCCCCACAAAGACTTGTATGCAAATGTTCACAGCAGCATTGTTTACAATAGCCCCCAAATGGAAACAACTCAAATGTCCAACAGCAGATGAATGGATTAACGAGTGTGATATACACATATAATGGAATATTTTTCAGCCAAAACCAGTAATAAAGACAAAGGACCACATGAAGACACAGGGAGAAGCCAAGGAAAGAGGCCTCAGAAGAAATCGACCCTGTCTGACACCTTGATCTCAGACATCTAACTTCCAGAATTGTAAGGAAATAAATTTCTGTTGTTTAAGCCACCCATTCTGAGGTACTCTGTTATGGCAGCTCCAACAGATTTTGGTAGCAGGAAGTTGGCTATTTCTGTAACAAATACCTAAGAATGTGGAAGTGGCTTTGGAACTAGGTAATGGGAAGAGTTTTGAGGTGCATGTTAGAAAAGCCTAGATTGTCTTGAAGAGACTAAAGATGGTCATTCAAGGTGATTCTTCTGACAGCTCAGAAAGAGAGAACTGTACAGAAAGCTCCTATCACTATATCTGCTCATATATATATATATATATATATATATATATATATATATATGCTATATATATATCTGTTTACATATATTTCATCATGAACAGAATATTGACACAAATATGAGTGTTAAAGGTGCTTCTGGGGAAGTCTCAGATGGATATGAGGAATATGTTATTGGAAACTGGAGGAAAAGCAGTCCTTGTTACAAAGCGGCAGAGAACTTGACCAAACTGTGTTCTAGTGTTTTGTAGAAAGTAAAAGTTGTCAGTAATGAGCTTGGATATTTAACGGAGGTTATTTTTAAGCAAAACGTTGAAGCTGTGACTGGGTTTCCCCTTGCTGCTTATAGTAAAGTGTGAGAGGGAGACAACTGAAAAAGAAATTATTATGCAAAAGGGAACCAGAACTTGAATGCCAGAAATCCTCAGCCTATTCATATTGCAAAAAAAATGAGAACGTGTGTTCAGGACAGAACACCAAAGATGTGGCTGGACAGTCTTTACGAAAGAGATTATGGGTGTGTGACATGGATCCAATCACAGCAGAAGCACTGTCAGCTTGGACTGAAGAAGAGGACAGAGGTGGGATGAAATGAAGGAAAGGCTGTCAGACGTCTGGGGTTCTACAAGCAGAAAAGTAGATGACAGAGATGTCTGGATGCAAACATGCATCATCCGTCGAGTAGAGGGAGGAATGACTCTAAAGGTGGGTCAGGGGTCAGCAGGGCTGCTACTGCCACCATGGGTCCCGAACGCACAGGCAGCAGGACTGTTTCCTCATTGGTTCCAGAGGGTTTGGGGACAAAATTCAGGGAGAAGAAGGCAGAGCCACCACCCTTGTTGGGCAGAAAGTTGAGCCAAAGTGGATTTCCTTATAATCTGATGGAACTTTCCACAGAAGTTTCTTAAAATTAGCCACATATGTTAATGTCACACAAATAATGTCAGCAGGCAAATGTGTGCTGTAGAAATATTGCAGACTGGACAGTAAAAGTTCTGAGTTCTAGTACTGGTGTTGATATAATCAACTAAATCTCTGAATAAACTAAAAATTGAATGGAATTTTCCCTGCTAGGTTTTGGACTTGCTTAGGACCTGTCAGCCTTCCTCTTTCCAATTCTCCCTTTTGGAATGGGAATATCTATCCAATACCTGTCCCACCATTGTATTTTGGAGGCCCATAACTTGTTTTGTTTCATAGGTTCACTATTGTAGAGGAATTTTGCCTCAGGATGAATCATACCTCTAGTCTCACTCATATCTGATTTAGATGCTATTTAGATGAAAGTTTAGACTTAGAGTTGTTGCTGGAATGGGTTAAGACTTTTGTGGCTGTTGGAATGGGACAAATATATTTCACATGTGAGGGCTTGAAATTTGGAGGCTGAGAGGGTGGAGTGTTATAGGTTAAACTGTATCCTTGCAAAATACATATGTTGAAGTCCTAAGCCCTAGTACCTCAGAATGTGACTGTATTTGGATACAGAGCTTTTAAAGAGGCAATTAAGGTTGAATGAGGTTATTGGGAGTGGGCCCAAACCCAATTTCACTTGTGTCCTTAAAAGAAGAGGAGATCAGGACATGCACACACAGAGAAAAGAAAGACCATATGAAGACACAGGGAGAAAAGACACAGGCCACCTGCAAACCAAGGAGAGAGGCTTCAGGAGAAATCAACTCTGCTGACAATTTGATCTCAGAATTGTGAGAAAATATATTTCTGTTGTTTCACAACAACAACAACAAAGAATTACTAATACATGCTGCTATACAGATGAACCCCAAAAACATGCTAAGTGAAACTAGCTACAAGAGACCATATATTGTAAGAGTCTGTTTATCTGAAAGGTGTCCAGAAGAGGCAAATTTATCGAGACAAAAAGTACATTAGTGGTTGCCCAGGCCTGTGAGGAAGAATGGGAAGTGACTGCAAATAGGCATGAGTTTTCTTTTGGGGTTAATAGAAATGTCATAAAATTAGATATAGGTGAAAGTTACACACTTTACAAAGTTACTAAAGATTCTTGAAGTGTAATCTTAATACAGGTGAATTTTATGATATGTAAATTATATCTCAATAAAGTTGTTTTAAAAATTAATGGTTGAAACAATTCCTTAAGATGATATTTGTTGGATAACAAATTTTATTGTGTCTATAATTAGGATTTATTCTTTAACTGAGAACCTTCAAATACCTGGAACAACTCCATTCATATTGTGGTAGAATATCCACCCATCATGAATTTTTCTTTTATTTCATTTTAAGAAGGGCTTTGAAGCACAGCAGGCAGGGAGGTTAAGTCAGGATTGTTAAAATTTTTTGCATAAAAATGCAAGTCAAACTCCTGAATTTTAGAACCCCCTAGAATATTTAACTACAGCCCTTTAGATGTTGGTTACACAAAATCATACTTCCCTCCTCTGCTTGCTGAGAGCAGCACTGACTGGAATAACTCCTTTGAAAAGTGACCTGGCCTGGTAAAGGGTCACGGGTCATTCACTAAGTGACAACAATGCAAAATAAGGCAAAAAGATTTCAAAACAAACAAACAAACAAAACAAAACCAAGGAAGTGGGGGTAAGTACTAAAACATCAAAGATTTCTATATAGTCTGAATATTCTAATGTATTCACCATTTAACTAATAATATTAACTTCAGTCAGAATACTTATAGGGAGCCCAATTCTGAGTTCCAATTTAAATTGCCAGGTCACTTCTCCCATCCCATAGACACAGACTTACTGAATAGATGAAAAAGGAATGACAAAAGGCCTACAGGATCTGCTAAGAGGCAGAAAACAGAGATTAGGATGAAGGTAAAGCATGACCTTCAAAACAGGAATTCAAGTTTTAGGTCCCAGATAACATAGCTCCTGGACATAGAGCTGCCTAAAAAGATACCAGTTCTCTACGTGTAAGTTCTGACTTCTGGTCATTATAAACTGTCTTGGAAACCTTACTTCCCAGGGAAGGCGACGAGGAGCCAAGAAGGGGCACCTGGAAAGTAAGATTCTCTGGGAAGGGAGGAAGATGGGGGGCAGCACATCCACTCTGGCTTCCCGCGTCCCGTGGGTTCCCTCCTGCGGTCCTCCTGCCCCCTAGACGCCTGGGTGGCTATGCCATTCCGCAGGATCTCGGTGGCACGGGTTCTGAACGGCTTTCCCCTGAGGTATCCGGTGCTGACCCCAGAGCTCCAGCATAGAGTGGGCGCTGCTGAGCCCGGAGCCGTTCGGGTTGGGGGAACACCGCCCGTCCCTTTCCCGCGACGAAGCTGGGGCCTGGCCACGGGAAGGGCGGCTGCACCCCAGGGAGCCTGTCCTCCACGCGCCAACACCCGAGGCCCGCAGCGGCGGTCCGGAAACAGGCGAGGCCTCTCGCAGGTCTCGCGCCCCCTTTCTCCGCTCACTCGTTCCAACAACGCGTCACAGGCGGCACGCCCAACCGTCAGTAGCGAATGGAAACCTCTCTGAGCCGCTGACTCCCATCTGAAGGACACGACCGTTCAGAATTGCGCCTCATGGGCGGTTACCTGAGCCGGACTTGCCGTCGCCGGCAGTCCCCTGCTCTGCGAGGCGGGGACCAGGCGGAGAGAGCCGAGCTCCTCGGGCCTGCGCATCCCGCCCGCCATTTTCCCCTCCCTTTCCGCTCTCACTCGGCGGTCCCAACCCTGGACCTGGCTCGCAGGCTGTCATATGAGCGTCCTGGGGCTTCACCCCGTCGTCGTTGGCACCGTCGGCTGTTTATCAGAGCCCATCGGTGGCAATATCCAATCCAGCAAGCCTGGTGTTTATTTCTGGGGATCTTTTCCTCGGTGCCCCGGAGGGGCCATCAGAAGTCACTGCTGTCTGCTTGCAGCTCCAAGATGTCCTGTACCTCAGTGATCCTGAAGATGGCACCTGCTAAGGGCAAACGGATGCTCCTTTTGGCTCTGAAGCAGACAATCCTCTGTACGTGGTCTTCACTGTCTGTTCACCTCCCGAACTTTTGTGGAAAGGAGATCCTGGTGAGAGACCTCGAAGAAAGCGGTCAACTGAAAGCCAAGGAAGAGAAGGACCTGACAGCCCTGGGTGAGAGCAGGAAAAGGCTAATGAAGCAAAAGAAAGGACACTCAGCTCCCGAGAGTCAGGACGAACAGAGAAGGGGCTCAAACCCCGGTGGGAATGCGCAGTCTGTGTTCAGAGGGCTGATGGCCAGTGAGGTCTTCTCTTCTTCTGTGCCCAAGCCTGGCCCTCTGAAGAGAGACTTCTGCTCCAAGAGCTCTGAAGATATCCTGCTTAGGAAATCCCAGCCCTACGTTTTGAGCTCATGCAGAAAACGAAATGCCATTACCGGTTCCTACAGCTCCACTAGAGGTTTCCCACAGCTGCAGAGGAGTGGTCCAGGCGCAGCGGGGCTCCTGGGCCCAGCCTCATCGCATCCTCGTGTGCTCTCAAAGAAAGCCAGTGAGCAAGGCTGTCAGTCTAGCCCTTCAGCCTCAGTGGACACACAGAGGAGGAAGATCAAGCGTGAAAGGGTTGCGGATGGCCCCTTAGAGCAGAAACACAACTTAAATTGCTCACAGCCATCTGATAGTTCCAGACCCCGGAAACGTAAGATTACTCTGCTGCTGCCCTCGAGACGAAATGGCCCACTGATTCTGCCCCCACCACCCCAGCTAGGTTATCCAGTCACTGCTGAAGACCTTGAACTGGAGAAGAGAGCTGCGATGCAGTGGATCAACAAGGTCTTGGAAGGGTAAGACAGAGGCCCTCTCAGACTGCAGAGCCCCTCAGCCTTCCTGTTTCCACTCTGCCAGCGCCCAGCACTAATTCACAGCTGAGGAGCTTGTGCAAGAAGTAGAGCTCCGCAGGCCCAGTGGTCTTCCCGTAGCTGGCTGGAGCAGCCACTTCTATGGGCCGTTTGTCCTGGTTTTCCCTGTTTGTCTTGCTCCACCTGGCTTAAAAGATTTTTGTTCCTTTTCCCTGGCCCACCAGGGTCTGTTCCCCAGTACTTTGCTGCTTGGCCCCTCAGTGGTTCCTCAGAGGAGCATTGCAGGACACCATCAGAGTCCAGCTTTGCCCTTGAGGGAGCCCAGGGTGCTTGCTCCTTTGGGCCCATTCCCCCACCAAGTCAGTTCTCTCTAGAGAGGCAATGTTCCATTCTTACGACTTTCTGTCAGAGGTGCCCCTAGAAGTCGGGTGGCTTGAGGTTGTTAGTCTGGCCTACCCCAGTGGTGAGGATCCTCGCAACAGAAGAGGGATGCTTTGGACCAGTTTTCCTCCAGGCAGGAGCAAGCAGGACACCCACTGCTGCTAGAGTTGCCTCTTCCCACCTTCTCCATTTTAATTGGGCCCTGGTGCATCTTTCTTAGAATCTATATATTCTCTCTCTCTCTCTCTGAACATTTGGTACCACATGAACACTCAGTTGATGAACAAAGTCATATATGTCACATACATATAGTCACATATTTATATGTCATATATATTTATAGGTAAAGTCATATATAATGTAATATATATTAGGTGTAGACTATATATTATATAATGTAACTTATAAGAATACACAGTGTATATACATTATATAATACATATGTATAATATACTATATATGTGTGTATAATTAGTATGTGATTATAATGTATAATATCAATATATAATATTGATCATATTGCATGTATATATTACATATTCATATGTAATATGTATAACAGTGCATATTACATTTTTATAGCATATACATATACATGTTTAAAACATTATGTATAGAATACATATTTTTTAAATTTTACATATTTTATTTTATTAGAATTATAACATTTATTATTTTTCTCACATATTCATTGCTTTTTATTTGTATTTATTGATTTATTGGAGTATAGTTGCTTTACAATATTGTGTTAGTTTCTGCTGTACAGGGAAGTGAATCAGCTATATGTATACATATATCCCCTCTTTTTTGGATTTCCTTCACATTTAGGTCACCAAAGAGCATTAAGTAGAGTTCCCATGCTATACATTAGTTATCTATTTTTTCATTAGTTATCTAGTTTTATCTATTTTATACATATTAGTGTATATGTCAATCCCAGTCTCCCAATTCATCCCACTCACCCTCCCCCTTGGTGTCCATACGTTTGTTCTCTACATCGGTGTCTCTGTTTCTGCCTTGCAAGCAGGTTCATCTGTACCATTTTTCCAGATTCCACATGTATGGTTTAATAGACGCTATTTGTTTTTCTCTTTCTGACCTACTTCACTCTGTATGACAGTCTCTAGGTCTATCTACATCTGTACAAATGACCCAATTTCATTCCTTTTTATGGCTGAGTAATATGCCATTGTATATATGTACATCGTCTTTATCCATTCATATATAATGTTACATTACATTACATATAATAATATATGTTGAATACATATATGACTTTTTGCTAATTTATCAACTATTCCTATCTTTGCTTTTTGAATTCACAGTGGAGGAAGAATTGGCTTGTATGAGTGGCCATACTTTTAACTTTTCAGGTTTTCTGTGGCCCAGCTGGGAAATCTGGAACCGCTTTACCCCTCTAGATGCTGAGTCCTGATTTCTGTGTTTTGGAAAGGCACTTGCCTTTTCTCTCTCTGCTGGTCACCTGCCTACCTGACCTCACTATGGGCTGGATCATGCCTAGTGTATGTTAGGAAATGACTTGTGACAACTTTAGTCTTTGAAAAGAATTTTAAATATGATATAATTTTAGACTTACAGGATAGTACAGAGATCCCCTAGTCTTCATCTAGCTTCTCCTAAAGTTAACATCTTACAGAGCAGTTATTGAAACCAGGTAATTAACACTGTTACAATGCTATTAGCTAAACTTCAGACTTTAATGGGATTTCCCCATTTTTCCAGTAAAATTTTCTCCCTGTACCTGTATCAGTCCAGAATCCCACATTTCATTTAGTTGTCATGTCTCCTTAGTCTCCTCCAAAGTGTGACCATTTTTCTATCTTAAGATTTCTTGTGACCTATACACATTTGAAGAGTACCAGTTAGGTATTTTGTAGAATTTTCTTCAATTTGGATATGTCTGCTGTTTTCTCATGAGTACATTGAGGTTATGGATTTTCAAGAAACAATCCCACATAGGTGATGTATCCTTCTCAGCATATGGAAAATATTCATCTTGATCACCTGATTAGGGTGGAATCTGCCAGCGTTCTCCACTGAGTAGTTACTATTTCTCCCTATGTAATACATATTTAAGTGAGTCATACTTTGATGCTATACCCAAAACTCCTGTTTATCCTTAAACTTTCACCACTAATTTTGCCATCACCAGTGGATCTTGCCTGCAGCAATTATCAGTGTGGTGTTCTAATGGTGATTTTCTGCCTCTCTTGTTCTTCTACATTTAATTAGAATTCTTCTCTAAGGAAGAGTTCTCTGCATTTATTTATTTATTCAGTCATTTATATCTGTATGGACCCATCAATATTTATTTTTTTACTTGGGCTATATCTATTATTATCCCTGTTAATTTTGCTGCTCAAATTGTTCCAGATTTGACCATTTTGAATTCTCTCAGATCAGATACTGAGTCCTTTTAACATGGCTGCATCTTCCTCCCCGCTTTTCCCAAGGATTTACTTACTGTCTAGCCCCACAAGATGCTCCAGGGTTATCTTGTATTTTACCTGCCCCAGTTCTGGAGTCGACTAGTTTTCCAAGGAGCTTTGGTTCCTTTTATTGGAGAAGGAATTTAGAAACCAAAATCTGGGCATTTCGGTGTGCTCATGGCTACTAGGGAGTATTTTTTTTCCTAGGTCCTCTCAGCAGACAGAACTGGAAATATATGTTCCCATTTACACACACTTACATATATTTCTGTATTGCTCTATGCTTCTGTGGGTGTGTATGCATCTCTGTGTGTGTGTGTGTGTGTGTGTGTGTAAATGAGTTCACACTGATACCTCAGACTCTTTTATAGTGTAGAACCAGGGTTCATTTTAGAAATGTTCCCCTTTGCTTATGTGTAACTTCTTCAACAGTTTCTCTAGAGAAACCTGGTTTAATTATCTACAGTATGTTTACTTATTTGTTCAATTAAGAATGCACATAGTTTCACAATTTCTAACCCGGTGAGCAACTTACTGAAGTGTTTGTGTACAAGTCTTTCTGTATTTAGCCTTGCAACATCCAGGCAAACACTGCTTTTAAAAGTTACTTGGTTTAGCTCCTTTCAGCAACCCTGCAGCGAGGCTATGTAATCAATTTGTACTGCACTTAGATTCATTTGTCATAGTCTGCATTCCATTTTGGGTTCCTCCAACAACCTGGTTGATTTTAATTTGCAAAGTAGAACACTCTTTGTGGAATAAAGTTTGCTTACATTTTTTGAGTATTTTTGTGTCTGTATTTATGAGCGATGCTGGTCTGAAATTTGTTTTCTTGTGATACCTTTGTCTGGTTTTGGTATCAGGTTAATACTGCCCATGCAAAATGAGTTGGGAAAGCTTCCTTCCCTCCTCTACTTGTGGAAGAATTTGTAGAAGGATTGGTACAATTTATTCTTAAAATATTTGGGAAGATTCACCAATGAAGCCATTTGGTTCTGGGTTTTTCTTTATGGGAAAATTTTCATTTACTAATTCATTCTCTTGTTAGAGGTCTAAGGTTTTCTAATTCTACTTGAGTCAGTTTGAATAATTTGTGGCTTTCTGGGGACTTTGCCTACTTCATCTAAGTCATAGAATTTGTTGGCATGAAATTGTTTGTGGTATTTTCTTATAGTTCTGATATCGCTAAGGTAGGAGATGATATAGTTTCCTCAATTCCTAATTGCTTTCACCGTTTGATATTATGTGGGGCTGGGAGATCTCTTGTGGACCAATATCCTGAACTCGGCACTCCCACCCCAGAGGCACAGACCTGACTCCCAGCTGGAGCACCAAGATCCTGTTAGCCACACGGCTCAGAAGAAAAGGGAGAGAAAATAAATACATAAATAAATTAATTAATTAAATAAAAAGAAATAAAGTTATTAAAATAAAAAATAAAAAATTATTAAGATTTAAAAAGTAATTAAAAAATAGAAAAAAGAAAGAAAGAAGACAGCAACCAAACCAGAAAATAAATCCAACAATAATAACAAGTGCTAAAAACTCTAGTATAGAAAACCCAAAATACGGACAGACAGAACCCTAGGACAAATGTTACAACAAAGCTATACAGACAAAATCACACAAAGAACCATACAGATACACACTCACAAAAAGAGACAAAGGAAAAAATATACATATAAACATTTAAAAAGGGAAGAGAGCAACCAAATCAATAAACAAATCTACCAGTGATAATAAACTCTAAATACTAAACTAAGATAAACATAAAACCAAAAACTAGTCAGTCTCATACAGCAAACGCCAAGTCTACAGTTGCTCCAAACGTCCACTGCCTCAAATTTGGGATGATTCATTGTCTATTCAGGTATTGCAGAGATGCAGGGTACATCAAGATGATTGTGTAGATTTAATCCACAAGGCTGCTGGGAGAAATTTCCCTTTCTCTTCTTTGTTTGCACAGCTCCTGGGGTTCAGCTTTGGATTTGGCCCCGCCTCTGAGTGTAGGTCACCTGAGGGCATCTGTTCCCTTTTGGGAATTCTGAGGTCTTCTGCCAGCATTCAGTAAGTGTTCTGTAGGAGTTCCACATGTAGATGTATTTCTGATGTATTTGTGGGGAGGAAGGTGATCTCCATGTCTTACTCCTCCACCATCTTGAAGGTCTCTGGCACTTACTTTTGAAAGATAAGATGGATAGGTACAAAGTTTTTGGATTGATACATTAATCACCTCACCACTTTGATATTAAGCACTGTAAGTTTTGCGTCTGTTGGGCAATGCATCTTCAAGGATAAGACTTTCTGTTCTTGTTTCAGGGCCAGTCATTCAAATGTGTACTTGTACACTCCAGTATGTGTCTTGGGTGAGGTATTGATCCTCTGTTTACTTACAGATAAAATGGAGATAATCATAAGTGAGAGTTAAACTGTGTTTATATAAGTCCTCTATGATGTCAAGTGCTTTGCATGTATTATCCCTCTTATTCTTCTTCATGCAATCACAACTATTTTTGTCTTTTACAGATGATGGAGCTAAGACCCTGAGCAATCAAATAACTTGAGAATGGTGACATCGTGACTCATCTGCATAGGAGCTGACCCTCAAACACGAGCACCTGTTCTTGTAGTGCAATATCACATTCCATGTAGGCTCATAAATAAGATAATCATAAACATAAATAAGATAAATAAGATAAAAAAGTGCTAACTGTCATGTGTGCCATATACTTCAGTGTTTGGTACATTTTATCTCTTCTTATGACTAGTTCCCCCCTCTGTTGACTACATCTGTCCCCCCTTAGAGAATCCTCCTGCTTCACTTGACTGTCATGAGAATGCTCATGTTTCAGCTCAGGTGCTGGCTCAGGACGCTCCTCAACCCTTCATTTCCCAAGGAGCCACAAGCAGTTCCAGTTTCCATGCAAAGCTTGAGGGAAGCACCCCTTCCTCCTTCCGGAACACTCTCTGTGTCATGCCACTGAAGCGCCTGTGTGTCAAGAGCATCATGAAACGCCTTGTCAGTGGCACCATCAATTTCAACCTCTGACCTCCCTCTCTACATAAGTGCTCAAGTCAGATACATGAGACTAGGTCAAGGACAGATGCCAATCCACTGTCCTGCACACACACTCCTCCTTCTCTCTTGTTTCTTTTCCCCTCAGATTTCACCTGTCTTCCCATCCCACTTCCAGCCACCCATCTTCTCCATCACCAGCTTTATCAAATCCAATTTAGTTTCCTATTCTAGAATAGTGAGAGCCAGGGCAGAGCTTCAACTGTTTAAGAGAATAGGGGCCTGAGACCTGAATCAGAGATAAGTCCTAAATGAGGACGAGAAGGCTGAGGCAAGAAGTGACATTAACAGTGGAGCAGAGGGCTCTGTGAGGCCAGTGCCAGAGGAAGACTACACTGTTCTAGATTGGGACAGGGAAAGAGAACCTAGTGTTAGGTGGAGAGAAAAGTGATCCCAACCTAACCATCCCCTATGGGCCCCTTCATGGAGCCCATGGAGGAGGAGGAATTCCCACAGCAGACTTCCCTGGGAGAGAGTCACTGATTGTGGAATGATAGACACTGGACAGGCAAAATACGACCCTTGCTGCTTAGGGTTGAAGCCTGGCATTTGTTTCCTACAGCCGATGCTGAGCATCAGGGGATGGCAGCACCAGGGTACTAAGAAGGTTGGCTATGGTCAAGACTCCTTTTCCTTCCCCTATCAAAGATCAGACAGATACACAGCAGGCTGGCTCAGGGCCTCAAGGTATGATAGGTGATTCAGGGGACACGTGCCAAATTTCACAGGCTTAAGTGCAAGGGGAGTGTCTAGCATCACTTAAGAGACCATGGGCTTATGGAGCGGCAGCCTCCTGGATGAGACAAGTGCTGACCTGGGGTAGGTACATCCACTGCTTCCACTTCAGCATGGTCTGCTGCAAAGATGATACCCTGACCTCCGTATGTGAGACTCTTCTCTCAGAGGCCTTAGGTTTATTATCAGAGATATTTGCATTTTGTGTTTTGTATTCTATTTTGCCTCTTGTGGCCATAAAAGGCAGGGTCTGCCTCTTTCCTACGGATGTGGATATCATTTGTATTCATCATCTTGTAAATGAAGGTGTCCACAGACAAGTGACTGGATATGGAGAGGTGGACAGGAGCCAGGCAGAAAACGGAAGCCATGATTCTTTCCCTATTAGATCAGTGGGGTCAAAAGAGGTGGGTACCCCTTCTTTGTAAATGCAGTTAAAAGTCTTTTTCCCTCCACTCCCTGCCTTTATCCAATGTTAATGATATTCTCCTATGAATGTACATGTATAAACATAAATGGCACACAGAAAAATTTGGTACCATTAGTTTTACAAAAATGGGATTATAAAATATGCACTTTTGTGTATCTTGTTTTTCTTCCTTAACAACACATCTAAGAGCTCTGCTCTTAGAGCAGATAGGGATCGTTCCTTTCAAGATCCTAATCCTGATAGTCACCTAGCCCTAGAGTATCAACCCAAACACTAACCCTAATTCTTATATCTAAAATGTGCTAACCTTGAGGCATTACCCCAACCTTAACTCCAGCCCTAACATTAGGGTCCTCACCAGAACCCTATTCCCCAGACCCTATAAACTCTAATGCTGACTCTGAGGCCCTAATCCATGTGGAATGAAGCTGCAGTGTACTCACTAGTTTTTAAAATTTTTATTGGAGTATAGTTGCTTTACAATGATGTGTTAGTTTCAGGTGTACAGCAAAGTGAACCAATTATACAAATACACATATCCCTTCTTTTTCAGATTATTTTCCCATATAGATTATTACAAAGTATTGCAGATAGTTCCCCGTGCTGCACTGTAGGCCCTTATTAGTTACCTGTTTTATATGTAGTAGTCTGTATATGTTAAGACCAATCTCCTAATTTCTCATTTTCCCCCATTTTCCCCCTTTGGTAACCATAAGTTTGATTTTGAGATCTGTGAGTCTTTTTCTACTTTGTAAATAAGTTCACTTGTATCATTTGTTATTAGATTACACATATAAGTGATATCATATGATATTTGTCTTTTTCTGTCTGACTTACTTCATTTAGTATGATAATCTCTGGGTCCATCCAAGTTTACTGCAAATGGCATTATTTCATTCAATTTATGGCTAACAATTCCATTGTATATATGTACCACATCGTCTTTACCCATTCCTTGGTTGATGGATATTTATGTTGCCTCCATGTCCTGGCTATTGTAACTAGTGCTGCAATGAACATTGGAATTCATGTATCTTTTTGAATTATGGTTTTCTCCAGATATATGCCCAGGAGTAGGAGTGCTGGATCATATAGTAGTTCTATATTTAATTTTTTGAAGAGCCTCCATACTCTTCTTCATAATGCTTGTTCCAATTTACATTCCCACCAACAGTGCAAGAGGGGTCCCTTTTCTCCACATCCTCTCCAGCATTTATTGTTTGTAGAATTTTTGATGAATGGCCATTCTGACCGGTGTAAGGTGATACCTCATTGTAGTTTTGACTTGCATTTCTCTAATAATTAGTGATGTTGAGCATCTTTTCATGTGTTTGTTGGTCATCTGTATGTCTTCTTTGGAGAAATGTCTATTTAGACCTCCTGCCCATTTTTTGATTGGGTTTGTTTTTTGATATTGAGCTACATGAGCAGTTTGTATATTTTGGAGATTAAACTCTTGTCATTTGCTTCATTTGCAAATATTTCCTACCATTCTGAGGGCTGTACTTTTGTTTTGTTTATGTTTTCCTTTGCTGTTCAAAAGCTTTTAAGTATAATTAGGTCCCATGTTTTATTTCTGTTTTTATTTACATTACTCTAGGAGGTAGATTTTAAAAGATATTGCTGAAAAAAAAGATATTGCTGTAATTTATGTCAGAGAGTGTTCTGCCTATTTTATGCCTTTTCTAAGAATTTTAGGGTATCTGGTCTTACATTTAGGTCTTTAATCCATTTTGAGTTTATTTTTGTGTATGGTGTTAGAGAGTGTTCTAATTTCATTCTTTTACATGTAGCTGTCCAGTTTTCCCAGCACAGCTTATGGAAGAGACTGTCTTTTCTCCATCGTATATTCTTGCCTCCTTTGTCATAGATTAGGTGACCATAGGTGCATGGGTTTATCTCTGGACTTTCTATCTTGTTCCATTGAGCTATATCTCTGTTTTTGTGTCTCTGTTTGAATAATGTAGCTTTGTAGTATAGTCTGAAGTCAGGGAGCCTGATTCCTCCAACTCCGTTTTTCTTTCTCAAGATGGCTTTTGCTATTTGGGGTCTTTTGTGTTTCCATAAAAATTGTGAAAACTTTTGCTCCAGTTCTGTAAAAAATGCCATTGGTAATTGGATAGGAATTGCATTGAATCTGCAGATTGCTTTGGGTAGTATAGTCATTTTCTCTGTATTGATTCTTCCAATCCAAGAACATGGTATATCTTTCCATCTGTTTGTGTCATCTTTGATTTCTTTCATCAGCATCTTATAGTTTTCAGAGTACGGGTCTTTTGCCTCACTAGGCAGGTTTACTTCTAGGTATCTTATTCTTTTCGATGTGATGGAAAATGGGATTGTTACCCTAATTTCCCTTTCAGACTTTTCGTTGTTAGTGTGTAGGAATGCAAGTCATTTCTGTGAATTAGTTTTGTATCCTGCAACTTTACCCAATTCATTGACAAGCTCTAGTTGTTTTCTGGTAGCATCTTTAGGATTTTTATGCATACTGTCATATCATCTTCAAATAGTGATAGTTGTAATTCTTCTTTTTCAATTTGGATTCCTTTTATTTCTTTTTCTTCTCTGATTGCCATGGCTAGAACTTCCAAAACTATGTTGAATAAAAGTGGCGAGAGTGGACATCTTTGTCTTGTTCCTGATCCTAGAGGAAATGCTTTCAGTTTTTCACTGTTGAGAATGATGTTAGCTGTGTGTTTGTCACATATAAGCTTTATTATGTTGAGATAGGTTCCCTCTATGCCCACTTCCTGGAGAGTATTTATCATAAATGGGCGATGAATTTTTGAAAAGCTTTTTTCTACATCTATTGAGATGATAATATGGTTTTTTAACTTCAGTGTGTTAATGTGGTGTATCACACTGATTGATTTGTGGATATTGAAAAATCCTTGTATCCCTGGGATACATCTCACTTGCAGGGTGTGTGAATCTTTCAATGTATTGTTGTATTCAGTTTGCTAGTATGTTTTGAGGGGTTTTGCAACTATGTTGGTCATTGATATTGGCTTGTAATTTTCTTTTTCTGCGGTATCTTCGTCTGGTTTTGGAATCAGGGTGGTGATGGCCTCATAGAATGAACTTAGGAGTATTCCTTCCTCTGAAATTTTTTGCAAGAGTTTCGGAAGTATGGGTGTTAGCTCTTCTCTAAATATTTGATAGAATTCGCCTGTGAAGCCATCTAGTCCTGGACTTTTTTTGTGGGAAGTTTTAAAATCACAGTTTTGATTTTAGTATGGGTGATTGGTCTGTTCATATTTTCTGTTTCTTCCTGGTTCAGTGTTGAATGTACCTTTCTGAGAATTTGTCCATTTCTTCTAGGTTGCCTATTTCATTGGCATATAGTTACTTGTAGTAGTCTCTTATAATCCTTTGTATTTCTGTGGTGTCCATTGTAACTCCTCCTTTATCATTTCTAATTTTATTGATTTGAGCCCTCTCCCTTTTTTTCTTGATGAGTTTGGTGAAAGGTTTATCAATTTTTATCTTTTCAAAGAACCAGCTTTTAGTTTCATTGATCTTTTCTATTGTTTTCTTCATCTGTATTTCATTTATTTCTGCTCTGATCTTTATGATTTCTTTGTTCCCACTAACTTTCGGTTTTGTTTGTTCCTCTTTCTCAAGTTGCTTTAGGTGTGACTTTAGGTTGTTTGAGATTTTTATTGTTTCCTGATGTAAGATTGTATTGCTATAAACTTCCCTCTTAGAACTGCTTTTGCTTTGTTCCATAGGTTTTGGATCATCATGTTTTCATTTTCATTTGTCTCTAGGTATTTTTTAATTTCGTCCCTGATTTCTTCACTGATCCTTTGTTTGTTTAGTAACATACTGTTTAGCCTCCCCGTGTTTGTGTTTTTCACAGTTTTTTTCTTGTAGTTGATTTCTAATCTCATAGTGTTGTAGTTGGAAAAGACGCTTGATATGATTTCAATTTTCTTTAATTTACCAAGGCTTGAGTTGTGGTCCAAGATGTGATCTATCTGGGGGAATGCTCCATGTGCACTTGAGAAGAAAGTGTATTCTGCAGCTTTTGGGTGGAATGTTCTATAAATATTAGTTAAATTCATCTGGTGAAATGTGCCATTTAAAGCCTGTGTTTCCTCATTGATTTTCGGCCTGAATGATTTGTCCATTGTTGTAAGTGGGGTGATAAAGTCCCACAATATTGTTACTGTTGATTTCCCCTTTTAAGTCTGTTAGAATTTGTGTTATATATTGAGGGGCTTCTATGTTGGGTGCATATATATTTACAATTGTTATATCTTCTTCTTGGATTGATCTCTTGATCATTATGTAGTGCCCTTCCTTATCTCTTGTAACAGTCTTTATTTTAAAGTCTATTTTGTCTGATATGAGTACTGCTATCCAGTTTTCTTTTGATTTTCATTTGCATGGAGTACCTTTTTCTATCCCCTCACTTTCAGATTTTATGTGTCCCTAAATCTGAAGCAGGTCTTTGGTAGACAGCATATATATGGGTCTTGTTTTTGTATCCAGTCATCCAGTCTATGTCTTTTGGTTGGAGCATTGAATCCATTTACATTTAAGGTAACTGTTGATATATATGTTCTTACTGCCATTTTCTTAATTATTTTGGATTTGCTTCTGGAGGTCCTTTTTCTTCCCTTCCTCTTTTGTTCTCTTCTCATGTGATTTGATGACTATTTTTAGTGTTCTGTTTTGGGTTGCTTTTTCTTTTTTTGGTGTGTGTTTATCTATTGTAGTTTTTTGGTTTGCAGTTCCCATGAGGTTTTGACATAGCTCTCTCTCTCTCTCTCTCTCTCTCTCTCTCTCTCTCTCTCTCTATATATATATATATATATATATATATATATATTTTTTTTTATTTATATATATATATACACACACACAAGGTTGTTTTAATTTGTTGGTGTCTTAATTTGAAATACATTTCCCATTTACTGCCTTTGTACTCTCCTCATGGTTGCTTGTTTTGGTATCATATTTCTGTGTGGGTGATTTCCTACTTTTACTGTATGTTTGCCTTTACCAGTGGGCGTTCCCATTTGTGATTTTATTGTTTCTAGTTGTGGCCTTTATTTTCTTTCTTTTTTTTTTCTTTTTTTACCACCTAAAGAAGTTCTTTCAGCATTTGTTGTAACGCTGGTTTGGTAGTGCTGAATTCTCTGACCTTCTGCTTGTCTGTAAAATTTCTGATTTCCCCATCGAATCTGAATGACAGTCTTGCTGGGTAGCATATTCTTGGCTGTAGGTTTTCCCCTTTCATCACTTTAAATATATCGTGCCTTCTGGCCTGCAGAGTTACTGCCGAAAAATCAGCTGATAACCTTATGGGGATTCCCTTGTATGTATTTTTTGCTTTTCCCTTGTTGCTCTTAATATTTTTTCTTTGTATTTAATTTTTGTCAGTGTTTGTTTAATATGTGTCTTGGGGCGTTCCTCCTTGAATTTATTTGGTATGGGACTCTGTGCACTTCCTGGACTTGAGTGAGTGTTTTCTTTCTCATGTTAAGGAAGTTTTCATCTATAATCCCTTCAAATATTTTCTCAGGCCCTTTCTCTTTGCCTTCTCCTTCTGGGACCCCTATAATGTGAATGCTAGTGCATTTAATGTTGTCCCAGAGCTCTCTGAGACTGTCCTCATTTCTTTTCATTCTTTTTTTCTTTATTCTGTTTGGTGGCAGTGATTTCCACTACTCTGTCTTCCAGATCTCATTTTTGTTCTTCTGCCTCAATTATTTTGCTATTGATTCCTTCTAGTGTATTTTTCATTTTAGTTGTTGTGTTATTCATGTATGTTTCTCCGTAAGTCTTCTAGTTCTTTGTTAAACATTTTTTGTATCTTCTTGGTCTGTGCTGCCATTCTTTCTCTGAGATTTTTGAATCATCTTTACTCTCATGACTCTGAACTCTTTTCCAGGTAGATTGCCTAGCTCCTCTTCATTTAGTTGTTCTTCTGCAGTTTTATCTTGTTCCTTTGTCTGCAACATATTTCTCTGTCATCTTATTTTGTCTCACTTTCTGTCTTTATGGTCTCCTTTCTGTAGGCTGCAGGATCATAGTTCCTCTTGCTTCTGGTGGGTGAGGTTGATCCATGGGCTTGTGCAGGCTTCCTGCTGGGAGGGACAGGTGCTTGCCCTCTGGTCTGTGGAGTTGGGTCTTGTCCCTCTAGTGGGCAGGTCTGTATCCTGGGTGTGTTTTGAAGTGGCTGCAAGCTCAGTACAACTTTAGGTAGCCAGTTGATGGGCGGTTCTGTGTTCTTATCTTGCTGGTTGTTAGGCCTGAGGTGTTCCAGCATTGGAGCCTGAGGGCTCTTGGGTAGTGCCATGTCTTGGTGCTGAAATGGGGACCTCTGGGAGATCTCACGCCAATCAATATTCCCTGGGGCCTCTGCCACCAGTTTCCTTGTCCCCACTGTGAGCTACATCCTCATGAAACCCTCTAAGACACCTAGGTAGGTCTCTCCCAGGTTCCTATCAAGGTACTTTGTGCTGGGTTCCAGTGCATGTGAGACCTTGTGTGTGCCCTCCAACAGTGGAGTCTCTTTCCACCAGCTGTATGGAGCTCCTGCACTCAAGCCTTAATGGCCTTCAAAGCCAAACACTCTGGGGTTTCTTCCAGACTCTGATGCAAGACTCTCGGACTGTCCTGAAGGGCTATTTTATGTGGGAACGTCCCTATGTAGCCTGAGTGGATTTACTTTTGTGTGTGTGTGTGTGGTGTGATGGCTGCTTGTATGGATGTTCTTTACTGTATGCTGGCCATTAACCCCTTGATAGGAGTTGTGACTGATGTTGTGGTGACCAGAGTCTGCACTGGATATTGAGTGGGACCTTCCCTTTGCTCTGTGGTTTTCACTGCTCTGCCAGGGGCAGGGTCTGCTCTTTAGTTGTTGGAGTAGAGCTCCCCAGATCTATTTCTGAGCGTGTTTCTGATCTTCGGTGTGAGGTAGGAAGGATTGGAGTACTCCCACTGGGAGAGAAGCCACTGAGTGAGTATTCGCCCCCTAGAGCTGCTCACTTGTGAGCGTCCTCTGTTGTGTCACCTTTCACCCATTGTGCAGGCTCACAAATTATACCATTGTTGGCACTGTTCTTGGCCCCGCCTTAACTGTGAGTATGCCAGCAACTGGCCCTGCTGTCTCTCAGGCATTGTTTTCACCATGTTATCAGCACAGATCCACTGAAGCCAGGTCCCAGGACTGCAGTAATCATGCAGCTGGGCCTGCTGTGGGTACCTTGGAGGTATCTCAGACTCTGGCTTGGCCCAACCTCCACATGTATGTGCCCACAAAGCCCACAGCTGCTAAAGTTAGAGCTGCTAAAGCTGGAGCCCAGCCAGGTGGGAAGGGGCTGAGGCAGCAACTCACTGGGCCAGGCAAGCCCAGTCAGGCAGGAGGGGGTGGGAGCAAAGACTGACTGGGGTTCATGAGGCGCCTCAGGTGGGAACCCCTTGTAGTGGTCCCAGAGGCAGGGGCCAGGGCATGGAGAATGTGTCTGCAATGACGGCCCCATCCTTTGTGCACCACTCAACAATGGTGCTTTGCTTCTATGACAGACCAGACTTCTTCCACAAGCATTTCTGTTTGCGGAGCTCCACACTCTGGTTCCCTCAGGCTGTCTCTTCACAGCCAAACCAGTCCTCTTCCTGGTCTGCTCTCCAAACTCCACGTTCCAGCACCCAGCCGCTGTCCACACAAGTAGCTGGGGCATGCAGAGCTGTGGCACAGACCATCTGTTTGAGTCTTACTTTGTCTTGCCTGCCATATGTCAGTTGCTGCACTCTCCTCTGAGCTCCTGAAGCACCCCTCCTGTCCCAGCTGATCTCCCCACTTTTGAGGAGGACTACCCTAGATGCAGGAACCTCTCTTCTCCTTCAGCACCCCCCAATGGGTGCTTCCGTTTTTCTTTTTTCTTTTTCTTTCTTTCATCCTGCCCAATTATGTGGGGATCTTTCTTGTCCTTTTAGGTGTCTGAAGTTCTCGGCTAGTGTTCAGCAGGTGCGCTGCAAGAATTGTTCCACTTGTAGATGTACTCTTGATATATTTGTGGGGAGAGGTGAACTCCCTGTCCTCCTACTCTGTCATATTCATCAGCCCCTCACCAGGAAAATATTTGCAATATCATCTTTGTATGTGATCTTAGTGAATATTTTCTCGGAATGGATATCCATGAATGAGATTGTTGGGTCTAGGAATAGATATATTTTAATGCTATTGGACATCATTGCCAAATTGTTTTCCAAAATAGACTGAAAGATGTTTCCTCCTGGGACATGTGAGAGAACCCATTTTCTTGCATCATCACCTGAAATAGAATTTATGACCTTAAACTTCTCCACATTTGAAGTAGTCTTTTAAGTAGCTATGGGGGTGAGGGTTGGGAAGAGTGGAACCCATTCATTCCTAAACTTTAAAGGACTTGGTGTGCCCAGGAACTACTCCAAGATCCGCATCTGCAGAGAGAAAGGGGACTTGGGAATAGGTGGCTCCACCTCCCACACTAGCCAATCTAGAGGGCCCTTGTGGCCCCACCCCCAGAAGTGAGGACCTAAGGGGTTTCAGACAGAGATGACAGGCTCTTGGGTCATCACAGGATGAGGGAGAAGGACAGTCTCCTGGTGTGACCCTGGAGCAGGGCTCTGACTCTGAGCTCTCATTGACTTATGCCCTGAGTCATAAGTCCAAGGTCCAACCTTCTGGAGTCCCAAATGAGCCTGACTCAAGGGATTAGGTCAGGGGGTGCTGTGGACAGGAGCTGCTTCTATGAGTTAGTCATTAAAACTGGAGCATACCTGTTTTTCTGGGCATGGGAAATCCAAGAGAGGAAGGGTTGAATTTCTCAAGAAATAAGGGGGCCAAAATGAGCCAGAAAGAAATCAAAGGGAGTATCAGGATGGGGAAATTTTCCTCCTGCCCCTTTCGGGTTCTTCTGATTAGTTATAACAATTAAATTGCCACAAGATAGATTAACAGGAGAAAAAAACCATTTAATTCATAAGCACAGAGGTCTCATAGAAATGGGACTCCACTCTATGAGTGGACCAAAGGGACCAAAATGGGCTGTTTGATTACAAATCATTTTAGACAAACAATTTGTGAAGATTTAACAAAACAAACGGGCTTGTGTTTGGGGTAACAGACTACTGAAGAAGTAACAAAGCTTGTTTGTACATCTTTCATAGTCTAGAATTCCTTAACTCTGGTGATACGGATGCTTTCAATCCTCCTGGTACAGGATAGATACTTTCACATGGGAGATTTATCTCCTGCTTTCAGGAGGAAAGGGGGTGTCAGAGTGGTGTTTTAACCACCCACAGGCTGTTTCTCAAGTAACTTTAATTCAAATAATCAATATGCCTTTGTGGCAAAATTTGGGATGGTCTTCCTTAGGCCCCAACAGGAGCATGGAAGGGGATGCAAGACAGAGGAACTGGGAGACAGAAGGAACTGAAGGAGCTGACAGGGTGCCCTATAGTACAGAGTCATACCCCCATCTCAAGCCTGGGTCTGAACAGGAGCAGGGGGCTGGAGGCTGGGGGCTTGGGGTCCTTTCTATCTGCATCCTCCCTGATGTGGGAGACCACTGGGTCCCCCTGGTGCATCACTAGGCAGAACTGGGAGAGGCATCAATCCCACAAACCTTTTGTAAATTTTGGAGATTTCTCTTTTGTCAGTCACATCATTTGCAAGTATATTCTCCCATTCTGTGGGTTGTCTTTTCATTTTGTTTATGGTTTCCTTTGCTGTACAAAGGCTTTTGAGTTTAATTAGGTCCCATTTGTTTATTTTTGTTTTTATTTCCATTACTCTGGGAGATGGATCAAAAAAGATATTGCTGTGATTTTATGTCAAAAAGTGTTCTGCCTATGCTTTCCTCTAAGAGGTTTATAGTATCAGGTCTTACATTTAGGTCTCTAATCGATTTGGAGTTCATTTTTGTATATGGTGTTAAATAATGTTCTAATTTCATTCTTTTATATATATCTGTCCAGTTTTGGCAGCACCATTCATTGAAGAGACTTTTCTCCATTGTATACTCTTGCCTCCTCTGTTGTAGATTAATTGACCACAGGTTCTTGATTTTATTTCTGGGCCTTCTATCCTGCTCCAGTGATCAAACAGCTCATTTAGCTCATATCTAAAAACAAACAACGCAATCAAATAATGGGCAGAAGACCTAAGTAGACATTTCTCCAAAGAAGACATATGTGCCCAGAGGCACATGAAAAGATGTTCAACATTTCTAATTATTAGATAAACGTAAATCAAAACTGTAATGAGACATCACCTCAAACCAATCAAAATGGGCATCATCAAAAAGTCTACAAAAAAATACATGCTGGAGACGGTGTGGAGAAAAGGGAACCCTCCCTATGCTGTTGGTGGGAATGTAAATTGGTACAGCCACTATGGAGAAGGCTCCTTAAAAAACTAAAACTAGAGCTACCATATGATCCAACCATCCCACTCCCGGGCATATATCCAGGGAAAACCATGGTTCAAAAGAATACACGCACCCCAATGTTCATTGCAATGCTGTTTACAATAGCCAAGACATGGAAGCAACCTAAATGTCCCTTGACAGATAAATGGATCAAGAAGATGTGGTACATATATACAAGGGAATATTACTCAGGCATTAAAAAATTGAAATAATGCCATTTGCAGCAACATGGATGGAACAGGAGATCATCATAGTAAGTGAAGTAAGTCAGACAGAGAATATCAAATATCACAGGATATTGCCCATATGCAGAATCTTAAAAAAAATTGATGGAAGTGAACTTATTTATAAAACAGAAAAAGAGTCACAGACTTAGAAAACAAAGTTATGGTTACCAAAGGCGGAGGGATAAATTGGGAGTTTGGGCTTGACATATACACACTACTATATTTAAAATAGATAACCAACAAGGACCTACTGTATAACACAGTGAATTCTCCTTAATATTCTGTAACAACTTAAAAGGAAAAGAATTTGAAAAAGAATAGATACATGTATATGTACAACTGAATCTAATGCAACATTGACAATCGACTATATTTGAAAATAAAATAAAAAGATAAATAAAAATTAAAAAATAAAAGTAAAATATAAAAAATCCTGCAAAGTGGCTCCCTGTTCATTTGCATACACCCCACCCCCTCAGAGCCCCTCCTTCCACTCTCACCCTTACAAAGGAGGTGCAGAATTTCCTGCCAGGGCAAGAGCCCAGTTCCCAGGTGGAAGTGCTTTCCTAGAAGGACATGAGGAGGGAAGAGGTCCATTCTGGGACCTCAATCCCCCCTTTCCATAAACACATGGAAGAAACACATTTTAAAAGCATCTTGAAATGGATAAAAATGGAGAATTTCTAGGGAAGAAAATAGAGACAACAGGACTAAAAGGAGGGCGAGAGTGAAAAGGACAGGGAGGAAAACAAAGCCAGAGCTGCCTGTCCCCACCCATGGGCACGGCCACTCAGAGGCCACCTTGAAGTTGCAGCTGGAAGGGGCAAGCTTTGATGGTCTGAGTGATCAGCCTTTTGTAGCTGGAGTCATGCTCTGGGAAGTGGGTGGCAGGGAGAGGAAACGTCAAGAACAGAGACAAGTTGGGGTCTGGGGCAGAGGTAGACACTTAGGGCCCACAGCCTCTAGAGGGAGCAGTACTGGGGATTCTGGGAGGTTGGAGTCAGCACTGAGGGCAGAAGGGAGCATGGGAAGCAGAACAATGGAAGCTCCAGGAGGTGGAACTGAGGAGACGCCTGTCCAGCTCCGCTTGTCCAGAATGAAAACACCCTGAAGGGGGATCCTGGAGAGAAGGGCACAGACTCCTAAAGACACTCCCCCACTCTATCCCTGGTCTTCCATCTCAGCTTTTCCCTCCTCTGGAAGGGCAGATACTTCTGTTATGGAGCAAAGGACTTGATGCCTGAGCAAAGGGCTTGATGCCTGATGCACATAGAAGCCAATGCTATGGCACCAGCTTTTGAGAAAAGCTTTATTGCAAGGAGGCAGGGGGCAAGGCTCAAATCTGTCTTCCCAACAGCAAGGTGAGGTTGATATCTACAGGTTCAGGTTTTGGAGCAGAAAGGGGGAAAAAGTGGTTGGTTATAAAGTTTAAGGGAGTGATGGATTCTTATGTGTAGGGCTTCATACTTCTCCATGGCTAGCATGTGCAAATTCCTGGAGAGCTGGTATGAAACATGTGGGGGAAATATGGGCTGTGATGTCAAAAGGTCATGCATTGGACAAGCAAGTCTATTTGCCACAGACTCCAATCTGCCATACTCTTTCCAACTGGTTTCCGTCAATTTTGTCACGTTGT
Source organism: Mesoplodon mirus (assembly GCF_964341445.2). Classification (NCBI taxonomy): domain Eukaryota; kingdom Metazoa; phylum Chordata; class Mammalia; order Artiodactyla; family Ziphiidae; genus Mesoplodon; species Mesoplodon mirus. Next base: position 37,964 of record NW_028295111.1, on the reverse strand, counting down.
AAGAGGAGGTGATTTTTAACAGCCTGCTTCCTTATCTGCAGTTCTGTAAGATAAGCTCAAGAATTTCTCTTAGTGATGGGTTTTTTTAACCCTATGGCACAAGGTTTAATTTCTAGTCATATTAGTCTGTCCTGTGACAGAGATTCCCTCTAGCTATGAAAGGGAAAGTTCCAAGACCTTTCTAAGGTTTTGAAGTTGAATGCTGTCTTACCCATCTTCAAATAGGAATCTTCATCAGGAGATCCTGGTTTCAAGGCAGGTTGAATGCATCTCCATTTTCTTAATTGTTTGGGGTTCATTGTTGTAGGTATTTTCCTTCTGTTGTGTTTCTTGCCTAGAGAAGTTCCTTTAACATTTGTTGTAAAGCTGGTTTGGTGGTGCTGAACTCTCTCAGCTTTTGCTTGTCTGTGAAGGTTTTAATTTCTCCATCAAATCTGAATGAGATCCTTGCTGGGTAGAGTAATCTTGGTTGCAGGTTTTTCTCCTTCATCACTCTAAATAAGTCATCCCACTCCCTTCTGGCTTGTAGAGTTTCTGCTGAAAGATCAGCTGTTAACCTGATGGGGATTCCCTTGTGTGTTATTTGTTGTTTTTCCCTTGCTGCTTTTAGTATGTTTTCTTGGTTTGTAATTTTTGACCGTTTGATTAATATGTGTCTTGGCATATTTCTCCTTGGATTTATTCTGTATGGGACTCTCTGTGCCTCCTGGATTTGATTAACTATTTCCTTTCCCATATTAGGGAAGTTTTCAACTATAATCTCTTCAAATATCTTCTCATTCCCTTTCTTTTTCTCTTCTTCTTCTGGAACCCCTATAATTCGAATGTTGGTGCATTTAAGGTTGTCCCAGAGGTCTCTGAGACTGTCCTCATTTCTTTTCATTGTTTTTTCTTTATTCTGCCCTGCAGCAGTTATTTCCACTAGTTTATCTTCCACATCACTTATCCGTTCTTCTGCCTCAGTTATTCTGCTATTGATCCCATCTAGAGTATTTTTAATTTCATTTATTGTGTTGCTCATCGTTACTTGATTCATCTTTAGTTCTCCTAGATCCTTGTTAAATGTTTCTTGCATTCTGTCTATTCTATTTCCAAGATTTTAGATCATCTTTACTATCATTATTCTGAATTCTTTTTCAGGTAGACTGCCTATTTCCTCTTCATTTGTTAGGTCTGGTGGGTTTTTATCTTGCTCCTTTACCTGATGTGTGTTTTTCTGTCTTTTCATTTTGCTTATCTTATTGTTTTGGGGTCTCCTTTTTGCAGACTGCAGGTTCGTAGTTCCCGTTGTTTTTGGTGTCTGTCCCCAGTGGCTAAGGTTGGTTCAGTGGGTTGTGTAGGCTTCCTGGTGGAGGGGACTAGTGCCTGTGTTCTGGTGGATGAGGCTGGATCTTGTCTTTCTGGTGGGCAGGTCCATGTCTGGTGGTGTATTTTGTGGTGTCTGTGGCCTTATTATGACTTTAGGCAGCCTCTCTGCTAATGGGTGGGGTTGTGTTCCTGTCTTGCTAGTTGTTTGGCATAGGGTGTCCAGCACTGTAGCTTGCTGGTCGTTGAGTGAAGCTGGGTGCTGGTGTTGAGATGGAGATCTCGGGGAGCTTTTCGCCATTTGATATTATGTGGAGCTGGGAGGTCTCTTGTGGGCCAGTGTCTTGAACTTGGCTCTCCCACCTCAGAGGCACAGCACTGACTCCTGGTTGCAGCACCAAGTGCCTTTCATCCACACGGCTCAGAATAGAAGGGAGAAAATATAGAAAGAAAGAATTAGTAGAAGAAAGAAAAAGAGATAAAAGAAAGAAAGAAAGGAGGGAGGGAGGGAGGGAGGGAGGGAGGAAGGAGCAAAGGTAGGAAAAAAGAAAGAGAGAAGATAAAGTAAAATAAAATAAAGATAAAATAAAATAAATTTATTAAAATAAATAATAATTATTAAGAAATAAAATTTTTAAAAAATGGGCGGATACAACCCTAGGACAAATGGTGGAAGCAAAGCTGTACAGACAAAATCTCACATAGAAGCATACACGTACACACTCACAAAAAGAGGAAAAAGTCATAAATCTTGTTCTCAAAGTCCATCTCCTCAATTTGGGATGATGCGTTGTCTATTCATGTATTCCACAGATGCAGGGTACATCAAGTTGATTGTGGAGCTTTAATCGGCTACTTCTGAGGCTGCTGGGAGAGATTTCCCTTTCTCTTCTTTATTCTCACAGCTCCCGGGTCTCAGCTTTGGATTTGGCCCCGCCTCTGCGTGTAGATTGCCGGACGGCGTCTGTTCTTCACTCAGAGAGGACAGGGTTAAAGGAGCAGCCGCTTCGGAGACTCTGGCTCACTCAGGATGGGGGGAGGGAGGGGCACGGTGGCCGTGCGAGCGTGTGGCGGCAGAGGCCAGCGTGACATTGCACCAGCTCGAGTCGTGCCGTGTGCTCTCCCGGGGAAGTCGTCCCTGGATCCCCGGACCCCGGCAGTGGTGGGCTGCACAGGCTCCCTGGAGCAGTGGCGTGGACAGTGACCTGCGCTCGCACACAGGACTCTTGGCGGTGGGAGCAGCAGCCCCAGCCTCCCACACCGGTCTCTGGGGTCCGTGCTTTTAGCATCGGCTCATGCTGGTCTCTGGAGCTCCTTTAAGCAGCGCTCTTAATCCCCTCTCCTTGTGCACCAGGAAACAAAGAAGGAGGCAAAAGTCTCTTGCCTCTTCGGCAGGTCCAGACATTTTCCTGGACTCCCTCCCGGCCAGCCATGGTGCACTAAGCCCTTCATGGTGTGTACACGCCGCCAGCCCCAGTCCTCTCCCTGCACTCCCACTGAAGCCCGAGCCTCAGCTCCCAGCGCCGCACACCCGGCGGCCGAGCAGACAAGCCTCTCGGGCTGGTGAGTGGCGGTCGGCACCAACCCTCTGTGTGGGAATCTCTCCGCTTTGCCCTCTGCACCCCTGTTGTTGTGCTCTCCTCCGCTACTCTGAAGTTTTCCCCCTACCAACTGCAGTCTCTGCCCCGGCAGGCAGATTCTTAACCACTGCAACACCATAAGTGGGGTTTTAAAGTCTCCTACTGTTATTATATTATTGTCCATTTTCCCCTTTATGTCTGTTAATATTTGCTTTATATATTTAGATGCTCCTGTATTGGTTCAACATTGTAATATCCTCTTTTTATATTGATCCCTTTATCACTATATAATGCCTTTCTTTGTTTTTTCTTATAGACTTTGTTTAAAAGCCTATTTTATCTGATAGTATTGCCATCCCCATTTTCTTGTCATTTATCTTTGTATGAAATATCTTTTCCCATCCCCCCACTTTCAATTTGTGTGTGTCTTTAGGCTTGAAGTGAGTCTCTTATGGGCAGCATATTGAAGCATCTAGTTCTTTTTTTAATCCAATCAGCCTCCCTAGGTCTGTTGGTTGAAGAATTTAGTCCTCTGACATTTAAAGTCATTATTGATAGGTATGTACTTATTGCCATTTTATTACTTTTTTTCCCAGTTGTTTTTGTAGTTCTTCTCCTTTCATTTCTTCTTTTATTGTTTCTTCCCTTGTGCTTGGATTACTTTCTTTAATAGTGTGCTTGTGTTTCTTTCTTTTAGGTTTTTGTGTCCCTGTTGTAGGATTTTGATTTCTGGTTACCATGATGTTCATATATATTGACATATATTTACTAAGTAGCTGTATCTACTTGCCTTAAACTGGTAGTTATTTACTTTCAAACACATTCTAAAATATCTACACGTTTTTACTCCCCTCCCACACATTTTGTGGTTTCAATGTCATAGTTTACATCTTAATGCTTATCCATTAACTGTTTATTGTAGTTATAGCTGCTTTTACACTTCTTTGTCTTTTATTCAATGTGCTGGCTTATTTCAGTTGTTGATCTTCAATCTTTACTGTATATTTGCCTTTATGAGTGTGATTTTCCTTTTCCTATAGATTCTTACTTCTTCTACATTTAGATTATATTCTTCAGCATTTCTTTAATGGTAGGTTTAGTATAGATGAGCTCTTTTAGTGTTTGCCTGTCCGAGATGTTCTTTATCTCTGCTTCTATTCTAAATGATAATCTTGCTGGGTAGAGCATCTTAGGTTACAAATTTTTCCCTTTCAGCACTTTGAATATGTCATGCTATTGCCTCCTAGCTGCAAAGTTTCTGCAGAGAAATCAGCTGATTGCCTTATGGGTGTTCCCTTGTATAAGACTCTTTTTCTCTTGTTGCCTTTAGAATTCTCTCTTTAACTTTTGCCATTTTAATTATGGCGTGTCTTGTTGTGGATCTGTTTGGGGGTCACCTTACTTGGGACCCTCTGTCCTTCCTGTACCTGGATATCTATTTCCTTCATTAGTTTTGAGAAGTTTTTAGCCAACATATCTTCAGATCGATTTTTGATCCCCTTCTCTCTCTCTTTTGCTTCTTGAACCCCTAGAATACAAATGTTGGAATGCTTAATGCTATCACAGTAATCTCTTATTTTCATTTTTAAACAATGGTTTTCCTGTCTGCTGTTCTGAGTGTGTGCTTTCCATTATTCTTTCTTCCAGAGCACTTATGCATTCTTCTGTATCACATAATCTGCTATTCATTACTTCTAGTGTGTTTTTATTTTACCTATTGGATGATTAACTTCTAACTGGGTATTCTTTGATATTTTCTAGTTTCTTGTTAAAATGTTTTGTGTTTAGGTCAGTTCTTTCCCCTAATTCTCTTAATATCTTTATTGCCAATGTTTTGAATTCTTTATCTGGTAAATTATTTATTTCATCATTTTTTCCAGGGTTTCTCTTGATCTTTTAATTATTTCCTCTGCCTTTTAATTTTCTGAATTGTGTGAATCAGTTACCAGTTTCAGTCTTGAAGCGATATTCTTATGTGGGAGCATCCCTATGCAAACTGTTTGTGCCTAATACCTTTAGTGGGAAGGTTGGCTTTGACGTGGATGGCTATCACAACTTTCCTCAGGGTGTGCTGGCAACTGTCACCATGGTAGGGGGTGAGGCTGGAGATGGAGTTGCTAGAGCTGGAGCCCGGTGTGATGTGGGACTTCCTCTCTGCTCAGTGGCCACCAGCACCCTGTCAGGGGTCTGAGTGCAAGTTGCTAGAGCAGAAGCCCTGAGGGTCAGTCTTGGGGTGGCTCTGTTCCCTTTAAGTGTGTGCAGTTTTCCCTCTCTTGAACTGGAACTTTTGACCCAGAGGAGGGGATTGCTTAAGCAAGCTGGGCCTGGGCACAGACAAGTTTGATGCACTGCCTTTGTAGGTATCTATGGCTCCATTCAGACGCAGTCAAAGGCGCAAGTCCCCTTTGTCTCTCATAGCTAAACACTGCACCCTGCCTCGGCTACCCCTGTTCTGTTGTGAAGCCGTTCTGTTGTGAACATCTCTTTGTCTTGCCTTGGCGGAAATCCAGCATGCCTGCGCTCCTCATGAGCAGAGACCGGGCTTATTATACCCTTTTTTTTATTGCAGTGGTCTTCCAACCAGTGAAGGGGACTTGTCTCCTCCATCTAGGATGCCAGGAATGGGACACCCAGTCTGTGGCTTGACCTGCTCACTCCCCAGGGCACATGTCTGCTCATGCAATCTCCTTTTTCCTCTGAGTCCCATCCCAGGGGCACAGGTCCCAATCCAATTGCTATGTTTTCCTTCCAACCCGATTACATGTGTATCTTTCTTACAGCTGGGTTGTACAGATGTCCTTCTGCCAGTTTTCAGTGAGGACTCTTCCACATGTAGATGTATTTTTTTTTTTTTTTTTTTTTGCTGTACGCGGGCCTCTCACTGCTGTGGCCTCTCCCGTTGCGGAGCACAGGCTCCGGACGCACAGGCTCAGCGGCCATGGCTCACGGGCCCAGCCGCTCCGCGGCATATGGGATCCTCCCAGACCGGGGCACGAACCCGTATCCCCTGCATCGGCAGGCGGACTCTCAACCACTGCGCCACCAGGGAGGCCCTGTAGATGTATTTTTGATGTGTTTGGGGCTGGGGCAGTGGAGACGTACACTCTCTGACTTCTTAACTCTGCCATCTTGATCTCCCTCCAGTCTTTCACCATTAGGTGTGATTTTAGCTGAGGTTTTATAGATGCCCTTTATCATATTGAGGAAGTTCCCTTTTATTTCTAGTTTGTTGCATATTTTTGTCATGAAACTTTCTCAGATTTTGTCTAATGCTTTTCCTTCATCAATTGAAATGATCAAGTATTTTTACCTTCACTTTATTAATGTGTTGTATTACATTGATTTTTGGATGTTGAACCACTCTTGCATTCCTAGGATAATTCCCAGTTGGTCATGATGTGTAATCCTTTGATAAGCTTCTGGATACGGTTCTTAAAAGTTTGTAGAGAATTTTGTATCTATATTAATAAGGCATACTGTTCTGCAGTTTGTGTTTCAGTGGCTTTATCTGGTTGTGCTATCAGGGTTATGCAGGCCTCGTAGAATGAGTTAGGAAGTCTTTCCTTGTCTATGTTTTAGAAGAGTTTGAAAATAATTAGTGTTAATTCTTCCTCAAATGTTTGGTAGTTTTCATCATTGAAAACATCTGGTCCTGGGCTTTTTTATTGGGAAGTTTTTGATTACTGACTCAAACTCTTTGCTTTTTTAAAAGTCTGTTCAGGTTTTCTATTTCTTCTTGAGTCAATTTAGGCACTTTTTCTATTTCTAAGAATGTTTCCAGCTCATCCATGTATCTAAGTTGTTGGCATACAATTGTTCACAGAATTATGTTGGAATCCTTTTTCTTTATATGTGTAAGGTCATTTAATGTCTCCACTTTGATATGTGATTGTAATAATTTGAGTCTTCCCTCTTTTTTCGTAGTCACTGTAATTAAAGTTTTGTCAGTTTGTTACCTTTTTTAAAACATCTTTATTGGAGTATAATTGCTTTACAATGTTGTGTTAGTTTCTGCTGTATAACAAAGTCAATCAGCTATATGTACACATATATCCCCATATTACTTCCCTCTTGCATCTCCCTCTTACCCTCCTTATTGTACGCCTCTAGGTGGTCACAAAGCACAGAACTAATCTTCCTGTGCTATGTGGCTGCTTTCCACTAGCTAACTATTTTACATATGGTAGTGTATGTATGTCCATGCCACTCTCTCACTTCATCCCAGCTTACCGTTCCCCCTCCACATGTCCTCAAGTCCATTCTCTACATCTGTATCTTTATTCCTGTCCTGCCCCTACGTTCTTCAGAACCAGTTTTTTTAGATTCCATATATATATGTTAACATATGGTATTTGCTTTTCTCTTTCTGACTTACTTCACTCTGTAGGACAGACTCTAGGCCCATCCACCTCACTACAAATAACTCAATTTCATTTCTTTTTATGGCTAATATTCCATTGTATATCTGTGCCACATCTTTCTTCACTCATCTGTCAATGGACACTTGGGTTGCTTCCATGTCCTGGCTATTGTAAATAGAGCTGCAATGAACATTGTGGTGCATGACTCTTTTTGAATTATGTTTTTCTCAGGGTATATGCCCAGTAGTGGGATTGCTGGGTCGTGTGGTAGTTCAATTTTTAGTTTTTTAAGGAACCTCCATACTGTTCTCCATAGTGGCTGTATCAATTTACATTCTCACCAACAGTGCTAGAGGGTTCTAACAGAGACACTTGTGGTTCAAATATACAAATACCTTAGAAGTAAGATTATAGAAAAAGGTATATCATGCAAGCAGTAACAAAAAGAAAGCATGAAAGCCTATATTAATATCAGGTTCAATCGATGTTAAGACAAAAAATGTTTCTAGAGACCATGAAAATTTATTACAATTAACGTCGCAATCAAGAAATATAACCGTTATAAACATATATGAACCCAACAGAACCCTGAAATACGTGAAGCAAAACAGACCACGCTGAAGGGAGGCAAGCAATTCGACAATAATAGTTGGAACTCCAATACCAATCCCAGGAATCAATAAGACAACTAGACAATTTGCTTAGAAAATAAGCAAGAATGTAGAAGATTTGAACAACACTATCTATCAACTACACCTAACTGACATCTATCAAATATTCCATCCAACAACACCAGAATGCAAATTCTTCTCAAGTATACATCTCCAGGATAAACCATATGCCATACAATAAAACAATTCTCATAAATTTAATAAATTAATTAATGTATAGATCTCAACTGCATAAGGAAATTTAAGAAATCCACATATCTGTGGAAATTAACACACTTTCAAATGACCAATGAGTAGAATAAATCACAAAGGAAATTGACAATTAAGAAATTGAGCTGAAGTAAATAAAAAACATAAGAAACCATATTTATGAAATGCAGATAAAATCATATTTAGAGGAAAATGTACATCTTAAAACACATATATTAGAAAAGGAGAATATCTCAAATCAATAACCTACCCTTCCACCTTAAGAAACTAGAAAAAGAAGAGGAAACTAAACCAATGTAAGCAGAAAGAACGAACTAATATGGATGGTCGTGGGAGTAAGTTAAATAGGAAACAGAAAAACACAGAGAAAATTAATAAAACCAAAAGGTCGTTCTTTGATAACATTTTTAAAAATGGACAAATCTTTAGCCATGTTAATCAAGAAAAATGAGAGAAGACACAAATTGATAAAGTCAGAAATGAAAGAGGGGCTATCACTACTACCCTTACAGAAATTAAAAGGATTTTAAGGGAGTGGTATAAACAACTTCATGCCAACCGATTAGACTACTAAGATGAAATGGAAAATTCTTAGAAAAAAAGACACAAGTTACCAGAACTGAATCCAGAAGAAACAGACTACTTAAATCTTCTTGTAAGAAATATTGATAAGAACTAAAAATCTTCTCAAAGGAGTGAGTGTAGATGTGGTTATTAAGGGTAGCATTACAGGGCCCTGTGATGATGGTAGAGTTCTGAATCTTGGTTGTGTTGGTTATGTGTATCTACACATGTGATAAAGTCACGTAGAGATACACACACACACACATGCACATCTCCATTTGGGGAAACTGGTACATGGAATATTCCTGTATATATATATATATATATATATATATATATATATATATATATATATATATATATATATATATTGCTGTGAATGTATGATTATTTGAAAAGAAAAAGTTTTAAAATTTCCACAATAAAAAAGCATAGGCCCAGATGAGTAGACTTGTGAATTCTTTCAATAATTTAAATAAGAAATAATATCGATCCTTTAAAAATTATTCCAGAAAATAGGGTGGGGGGAGGGAACACTTTTCAACTCATTCTATGAGGCCAGGATTATCCTAATACCACTCAGATAAACAAATCACAAGAAAAGAAAACTAAAGACAAATATTTTTCATACCCCCCAAAACAACAAAATAAAAGCAGGGCTCCCTTGGTGGTGCAGTGGTTGAGAGGCCTCCTGCCAATGCAGCAGACACGGGTTCGTGCCCCGGCCCGGGAAGATCCCACATGCCGCGGAGTGGCTGGGCCCGTGAGCCATGGCCACTGAACCTGCGTGTTGGGAGCCTGTGCTCCACAGTGGGAGAGGCCACAACAGGAGAGGCCTGTGTACTTAAAACAAACAAACAAACAAACAAAAAACAAAAAAAAATCTGGCAAAATATAAAATTATATGCCATGACCAAGTAGGATTTACCCCAGGAATGCAAAGTTGGTTTAATAACTGAAACTCAGTGAACATAATTCACAATAATAATAGAATAAAGGGCAAATGATCATCACAGCAGATGCATAAAAATGTTTCACAAAATCGACCACCATCTCATAATAAAATCCTTCATAAACTAGGAATAGAAGGGAATTTCCTGAACCTGATAAGGAGTATTTACAAAATACCCACAGGTGGCATTATACGTAGTGGTCTTAGTGGTGAAAGACTAGACACTTTCGACCTAAAATCAGGAACACGAGAAGGAAATCTACTCTCATTGCTTCTATTCAACATTGTGCTGGAGGTTTTATCCAGTGAGATTAGAGAAGGAAAAAAAATCCAGATTGGAAAATAAGTAAAACAGTCTTTATTCACATAGAACAAGATCCTATATTATTCACATAGAACAAGTTCCTATATGTAGAAAAACCCTAAGAGACACATGCATGCACGCACACGCGTGTGTGTGCTTCTACAACTAAAAAAGGAGTTCAAGAATGTTGCAGGATAGATGTATATACCAAAATTAATTGCATTTTTATAAATCAGCAATGAACATTCTGAAAATGAAAGTAAGAAAAATAATTTCATTCACTTATCAGCAAAAAGAATAAAATACACAGGAACACATTTAATGAAAGATGTGCAAGACTTGTACACAGAAGACCACAAAACATTGTTCCAAAAGGTAAAGAAGACCCAAATAAATGGAAAAATATCTTATGTCTATAGATGGAAGACTTAATATTGTTAAGATGGCACTATTTCCCAAGTTGATTCTACAAATCCATGCAATCCCTATCAAAATCCCAGCTGGTCTTTTTTTTTTTTTTTTTTGAAATTGACAAACTAACCTTAAAATTCACATGGTAATACAAGGAACCAAGAACAGCTAAAACAATCTTAAAAAAATAACAAAGTTGAAGAACATATATTTCCCAATTTTTAAACTTACTACAAACCTATGGTAATTAAGGCAGAGTGATAGTGGCATAAGACACATAGTCCAATGGAACAGAATTGAGATTCCAGAAGTAAACCCTTACATTTATGGTTAATTAGTTTTGGACAAATGTGCCAACACAATTCAATGGGGTAAAGGACAGTCTTTTCAATAAATGATGCTAGTACCACGGGATAGCCACACACAAAAGAATGAATTTGGACCATTACCTCACACAATACACCAAAATTAACTCAAACTAGACTATATTCCTACATGTAACAGCTAAAACTATAAAGTTCCCAGAAGAGAAACATAGGAATAAATCTTTGAGACCTGTGTGTAAGAAAAACCTCACCCGGCCTCTTGTGGGTTTCTTCTTTACTGTCACACTACTATTACACTCACAACACTTCTGACCCCAGGTGTGTGAGCATTTTGCCCACACCAAGGAATTCTGTGACACCAGCTGGGTGTCCTACAATTCAACTCAATTCTGACACTGTGTACCTGAAGACAGCATCTCAGGTCCCATAGATTATGGGCTCAGTCCCACAAGACTGCCCCCCATTCAGGTGCCAACCACAAGTAATAGGTCCCAAGATTGCCCACAACTATCCCACTTGGCTGCAGATCAGAGGTTCCCATGACCTCCTCCCTCTTGGATTCACTTATTTGTTAGAACATCTCACAGAACTCAGGGAAACACAATTAAACAGTGAGCAATGTGGGAGTTGGGCGTGGGGACCCCTGCACAGTTGAAAATCTGAGTATAACTTGACAATTGGCCCTCTGTATCTATGGTTTCACATACACCAACTGCAGATCTTGTACTACTCTAGTAGCGTTCACTTTAAAAAATCTTCATATAAGTGGACCCACACAGTTCAAACCTGTGTTTTCCAAAGGTCAACTGTATTTATGTTTACTGGTTATTATACAATAAAGGATATGATAAAGGATACAGATGATCTGCCAGATGAAGAGATTTATCAGGTGAGGTATGGAAGTGTCCCAAACTCAGGAGCTTCTGTCCCCGTGGAGTTGTGGTACATCGCCCTCCTGGTACATGGATGTATTCACCAACCTGGAACCTCTCTGAACCCCATGCTATTGGGATTTTATGGAGGCTGCCACACATAGGCATGATCAATTATTAAGTCCATTTCCAGCCCTTTCTCCTCTCTGGAGAACTGGCAGTGGGGCTGGAAATCCCAAACTTCTAATTATGGTTTGGTCTTTCTGGTGACTAGTCCCCATCCAGGAACCATCCACAAGTCCACCCAGTCACCTCATTGGAAAAAAAGATGCTCTTAGTGCTCTTATCAAGAACTGTGCCAGGAATGGAGACAAAGACCAAATATATATTTCTTATAAATCCCAATATCACATCTTGAGTTGGGCAAAGATTTCTTAGATATAACACCAAAAGCACAGGAGATAAAATGATAAATTGGACTTCATCAAAATGAAAACCTTCTGTGTTTCAAAAAGAGAACATCAATGAAGTGAAAAGATAATCCATAGATTGGTAGAAAATGTTTGCAACTTATTTATCTGATCAGGGACTTGTACCCAGAATTCGTAGAGAACTGAAACTTGGAAAATGATCCAAGTAAAGATGGCAAAATATTTGAATAGACATTTTGCCAAAGAAGAAATCTGAATGGCCAATATTATGAAAAGATGCTTAATATCATTACTTAGTAGGAAAATGGATATTAAAACTACAATAAAATACCACTTCTCTCCCACCGAAATGGCTACAGATGGAGACAGACGGTAACAACTGCTGGTGAGAATGCAGCAAAATGGAAACTTTCATGCTTTGCTGGCGGGAATTTAAAATGCAGCAATCACTTTGAAAAAACAGTTTGGAAGTTTCTTCAAATGTTAAACATAGATTTACTACATCATCTGACAATCCTCTCCAAAAGAAATGTGTCCCCACAAAGACTTGTATGCAAATGTTCACAGCAGCATTGTTTACAATAGCCCCCAAATGGAAACAACTCAAATGTCCAACAGCAGATGAATGGATTAACGAGTGTGATATACACATATAATGGAATATTTTTCAGCCAAAACCAGTAATAAAGACAAAGGACCACATGAAGACACAGGGAGAAGCCAAGGAAAGAGGCCTCAGAAGAAATCGACCCTGTCTGACACCTTGATCTCAGACATCTAACTTCCAGAATTGTAAGGAAATAAATTTCTGTTGTTTAAGCCACCCATTCTGAGGTACTCTGTTATGGCAGCTCCAACAGATTTTGGTAGCAGGAAGTTGGCTATTTCTGTAACAAATACCTAAGAATGTGGAAGTGGCTTTGGAACTAGGTAATGGGAAGAGTTTTGAGGTGCATGTTAGAAAAGCCTAGATTGTCTTGAAGAGACTAAAGATGGTCATTCAAGGTGATTCTTCTGACAGCTCAGAAAGAGAGAACTGTACAGAAAGCTCCTATCACTATATCTGCTCATATATATATATATATATATATATATATATATATATATGCTATATATATATCTGTTTACATATATTTCATCATGAACAGAATATTGACACAAATATGAGTGTTAAAGGTGCTTCTGGGGAAGTCTCAGATGGATATGAGGAATATGTTATTGGAAACTGGAGGAAAAGCAGTCCTTGTTACAAAGCGGCAGAGAACTTGACCAAACTGTGTTCTAGTGTTTTGTAGAAAGTAAAAGTTGTCAGTAATGAGCTTGGATATTTAACGGAGGTTATTTTTAAGCAAAACGTTGAAGCTGTGACTGGGTTTCCCCTTGCTGCTTATAGTAAAGTGTGAGAGGGAGACAACTGAAAAAGAAATTATTATGCAAAAGGGAACCAGAACTTGAATGCCAGAAATCCTCAGCCTATTCATATTGCAAAAAAAATGAGAACGTGTGTTCAGGACAGAACACCAAAGATGTGGCTGGACAGTCTTTACGAAAGAGATTATGGGTGTGTGACATGGATCCAATCACAGCAGAAGCACTGTCAGCTTGGACTGAAGAAGAGGACAGAGGTGGGATGAAATGAAGGAAAGGCTGTCAGACGTCTGGGGTTCTACAAGCAGAAAAGTAGATGACAGAGATGTCTGGATGCAAACATGCATCATCCGTCGAGTAGAGGGAGGAATGACTCTAAAGGTGGGTCAGGGGTCAGCAGGGCTGCTACTGCCACCATGGGTCCCGAACGCACAGGCAGCAGGACTGTTTCCTCATTGGTTCCAGAGGGTTTGGGGACAAAATTCAGGGAGAAGAAGGCAGAGCCACCACCCTTGTTGGGCAGAAAGTTGAGCCAAAGTGGATTTCCTTATAATCTGATGGAACTTTCCACAGAAGTTTCTTAAAATTAGCCACATATGTTAATGTCACACAAATAATGTCAGCAGGCAAATGTGTGCTGTAGAAATATTGCAGACTGGACAGTAAAAGTTCTGAGTTCTAGTACTGGTGTTGATATAATCAACTAAATCTCTGAATAAACTAAAAATTGAATGGAATTTTCCCTGCTAGGTTTTGGACTTGCTTAGGACCTGTCAGCCTTCCTCTTTCCAATTCTCCCTTTTGGAATGGGAATATCTATCCAATACCTGTCCCACCATTGTATTTTGGAGGCCCATAACTTGTTTTGTTTCATAGGTTCACTATTGTAGAGGAATTTTGCCTCAGGATGAATCATACCTCTAGTCTCACTCATATCTGATTTAGATGCTATTTAGATGAAAGTTTAGACTTAGAGTTGTTGCTGGAATGGGTTAAGACTTTTGTGGCTGTTGGAATGGGACAAATATATTTCACATGTGAGGGCTTGAAATTTGGAGGCTGAGAGGGTGGAGTGTTATAGGTTAAACTGTATCCTTGCAAAATACATATGTTGAAGTCCTAAGCCCTAGTACCTCAGAATGTGACTGTATTTGGATACAGAGCTTTTAAAGAGGCAATTAAGGTTGAATGAGGTTATTGGGAGTGGGCCCAAACCCAATTTCACTTGTGTCCTTAAAAGAAGAGGAGATCAGGACATGCACACACAGAGAAAAGAAAGACCATATGAAGACACAGGGAGAAAAGACACAGGCCACCTGCAAACCAAGGAGAGAGGCTTCAGGAGAAATCAACTCTGCTGACAATTTGATCTCAGAATTGTGAGAAAATATATTTCTGTTGTTTCACAACAACAACAACAAAGAATTACTAATACATGCTGCTATACAGATGAACCCCAAAAACATGCTAAGTGAAACTAGCTACAAGAGACCATATATTGTAAGAGTCTGTTTATCTGAAAGGTGTCCAGAAGAGGCAAATTTATCGAGACAAAAAGTACATTAGTGGTTGCCCAGGCCTGTGAGGAAGAATGGGAAGTGACTGCAAATAGGCATGAGTTTTCTTTTGGGGTTAATAGAAATGTCATAAAATTAGATATAGGTGAAAGTTACACACTTTACAAAGTTACTAAAGATTCTTGAAGTGTAATCTTAATACAGGTGAATTTTATGATATGTAAATTATATCTCAATAAAGTTGTTTTAAAAATTAATGGTTGAAACAATTCCTTAAGATGATATTTGTTGGATAACAAATTTTATTGTGTCTATAATTAGGATTTATTCTTTAACTGAGAACCTTCAAATACCTGGAACAACTCCATTCATATTGTGGTAGAATATCCACCCATCATGAATTTTTCTTTTATTTCATTTTAAGAAGGGCTTTGAAGCACAGCAGGCAGGGAGGTTAAGTCAGGATTGTTAAAATTTTTTGCATAAAAATGCAAGTCAAACTCCTGAATTTTAGAACCCCCTAGAATATTTAACTACAGCCCTTTAGATGTTGGTTACACAAAATCATACTTCCCTCCTCTGCTTGCTGAGAGCAGCACTGACTGGAATAACTCCTTTGAAAAGTGACCTGGCCTGGTAAAGGGTCACGGGTCATTCACTAAGTGACAACAATGCAAAATAAGGCAAAAAGATTTCAAAACAAACAAACAAACAAAACAAAACCAAGGAAGTGGGGGTAAGTACTAAAACATCAAAGATTTCTATATAGTCTGAATATTCTAATGTATTCACCATTTAACTAATAATATTAACTTCAGTCAGAATACTTACAGGGAGCCCAATTCTGAGTTCCAATTTAAATTGCCAGGTCACTTCTCCCATCCCATAGACACAGACTTACTGAATAGATGAAAAAGGAATGACAAAAGGCCTACAGGATCTGCTAAGAGGCAGAAAACAGAGATTAGGATGAAGGTAAAGCATGACCTTCAAAACAGGAATTCAAGTTTTAGGTCCCAGATAACATAGCTCCTGGACATAGAGCTGCCTAAAAAGATACCAGTTCTCTACGTGTAAGTTCTGACTTCTGGTCATTATAAACTGTCTTGGAAACCTTACTTCCCAGGGAAGGCGACGAGGAGCCAAGAAGGGGCACCTGGAAAGTAAGATTCTCTGGGAAGGGAGGAAGATGGGGGGCAGCACATCCACTCTGGCTTCCCGCGTCCCGTGGGTTCCCTCCTGCGGTCCTCCTGCCCCCTAGACGCCTGGGTGGCTATGCCATTCCGCAGGATCTCGGTGGCACGGGTTCTGAACGGCTTTCCCCTGAGGTATCCGGTGCTGACCCCAGAGCTCCAGCATAGAGTGGGCGCTGCTGAGCCCGGAGCCGTTCGGGTTGGGGGAACACCGCCCGTCCCTTTCCCGCGACGAAGCTGGGGCCTGGCCACGGGAAGGGCGGCTGCACCCCAGGGAGCCTGTCCTCCACGCGCCAACACCCGAGGCCCGCAGCGGCGGTCCGGAAACAGGCGAGGCCTCTCGCAGGTCTCGCGCCCCCTTTCTCCGCTCACTCGTTCCAACAACGCGTCACAGGCGGCACGCCCAACCGTCAGTAGCGAATGGAAACCTCTCTGAGCCGCTGACTCCCATCTGAAGGACACGACCGTTCAGAATTGCGCCTCATGGGCGGTTACCTGAGCCGGACTTGCCGTCGCCGGCAGTCCCCTGCTCTGCGAGGCGGGGACCAGGCGGAGAGAGCCGAGCTCCTCGGGCCTGCGCATCCCGCCCGCCATTTTCCCCTCCCTTTCCGCTCTCACTCGGCGGTCCCAACCCTGGACCTGGCTCGCAGGCTGTCATATGAGCGTCCTGGGGCTTCACCCCGTCGTCGTTGGCACCGTCGGCTGTTTATCAGAGCCCATCGGTGGCAATATCCAATCCAGCAAGCCTGGTGTTTATTTCTGGGGATCTTTTCCTCGGTGCCCCGGAGGGGCCATCAGAAGTCACTGCTGTCTGCTTGCAGCTCCAAGATGTCCTGTACCTCAGTGATCCTGAAGATGGCACCTGCTAAGGGCAAACGGATGCTCCTTTTGGCTCTGAAGCAGACAATCCTCTGTACGTGGTCTTCACTGTCTGTTCACCTCCCGAACTTTTGTGGAAAGGAGATCCTGGTGAGAGACCTCGAAGAAAGCGGTCAACTGAAAGCCAAGGAAGAGAAGGACCTGACAGCCCTGGGTGAGAGCAGGAAAAGGCTAATGAAGCAAAAGAAAGGACACTCAGCTCCCGAGAGTCAGGACGAACAGAGAAGGGGCTCAAACCCCGGTGGGAATGCGCAGTCTGTGTTCAGAGGGCTGATGGCCAGTGAGGTCTTCTCTTCTTCTGTGCCCAAGCCTGGCCCTCTGAAGAGAGACTTCTGCTCCAAGAGCTCTGAAGATATCCTGCTTAGGAAATCCCAGCCCTACGTTTTGAGCTCATGCAGGAAACGAAATGCCATTACCGGTTCCTACAGCTCCACTAGAGGTTTCCCACAGCTGCAGAGGAGTGGTCCAGGCGCAGCGGGGCTCCTGGGCCCAGCCTCATCGCATCCTCGTGTGCTCTCAAAGAAAGCCAGTGAGCAAGGCTGTCAGTCTAGCCCTTCAGCCTCAGTGGACACACAGAGGAGGAAGATCAAGCGTGAAAGGGTTGCGGATGGCCCCTTAGAGCAGAAACACAACTTAAATTGCTCACAGCCATCTGATAGTTCCAGACCCCGGAAACGTAAGATTACTCTGCTGCTGCCCTCGAGACGAAATGGCCCACTGATTCTGCCCCCACCACCCCAGCTAGGTTATCCAGTCACTGCTGAAGACCTTGAACTGGAGAAGAGAGCTGCGATGCAGTGGATCAACAAGGTCTTGGAAGGGTAAGACAGAGGCCCTCTCAGACTGCAGAGCCCCTCAGCCTTCCTGTTTCCACTCTGCCAGCGCCCAGCACTAATTCACAGCTGAGGAGCTTGTGCAAGAAGTAGAGCTCCGCAGGCCCAGTGGTCTTCCCGTAGCTGGCTGGAGCAGCCACTTCTATGGGCCGTTTGTCCTGGTTTTCCCTGTTTGTCTTGCTCCACCTGGCTTAAAAGATTTTTGTTCCTTTTCCCTGGCCCACCAGGGTCTGTTCCCCAGTACTTTGCTGCTTGGCCCCTCAGTGGTTCCTCAGAGGAGCATTGCAGGACACCATCAGAGTCCAGCTTTGCCCTTGAGGGAGCCCAGGGTGCTTGCTCCTTTGGGCCCATTCCCCCACCAAGTCAGTTCTCTCTAGAGAGGCAATGTTCCATTCTTACGACTTTCTGTCAGAGGTGCCCCTAGAAGTCGGGTGGCTTGAGGTTGTTAGTCTGGCCTACCCCAGTGGTGAGGATCCTCGCAACAGAAGAGGGATGCTTTGGACCAGTTTTCCTCCAGGCAGGAGCAAGCAGGACACCCACTGCTGCTAGAGTTGCCTCTTCCCACCTTCTCCATTTTAATTGGGCCCTGGTGCATCTTTCTTAGAATCTATATATTCTCTCTCTCTCTCTCTGAACATTTGGTACCACATGAACACTCAGTTGATGAACAAAGTCATATATGTCACATACATATAGTCACATATTTATATGTCATATATATTTATAGGTAAAGTCATATATAATGTAATATATATTAGGTGTAGACTATATATTATATAATGTAACTTATAAGAATACACAGTGTATATACATTATATAATACATATGTATAATATACTATATATGTGTGTATAATTAGTATGTGATTATAATGTATAATATCAATATATAATATTGATCATATTGCATGTATATATTACATATTCATATGTAATATGTATAACAGTGCATATTACATTTTTATAGCATATACATATACATGTTTAAAACATTATGTATAGAATACATATTTTTTAAATTTTACATATTTTATTTTATTAGAATTATAACATTTATTATTTTTCTCACATATTCATTGCTTTTTATTTGTATTTATTGATTTATTGGAGTATAGTTGCTTTACAATATTGTGTTAGTTTCTGCTGTACAGGGAAGTGAATCAGCTATATGTATACATATATCCCCTCTTTTTTGGATTTCCTTCACATTTAGGTCACCAAAGAGCATTAAGTAGAGTTCCCATGCTATACATTAGTTATCTATTTTTTCATTAGTTATCTAGTTTTATCTATTTTATACATATTAGTGTATATGTCAATCCCAGTCTCCCAATTCATCCCACTCACCCTCCCCCTTGGTGTCCATACGTTTGTTCTCTACATCGGTGTCTCTGTTTCTGCCTTGCAAGCAGGTTCATCTGTACCATTTTTCCAGATTCCACATGTATGGTTTAATAGACGCTATTTGTTTTTCTCTTTCTGACCTACTTCACTCTGTATGACAGTCTCTAGGTCTATCTACATCTGTACAAATGACCCAATTTCATTCCTTTTTATGGCTGAGTAATATGCCATTGTATATATGTACATCGTCTTTATCCATTCATATATAATGTTACATTACATTACATATAATAATATATGTTGAATACATATATGACTTTTTGCTAATTTATCAACTATTCCTATCTTTGCTTTTTGAATTCACAGTGGAGGAAGAATTGGCTTGTATGAGTGGCCATACTTTTAACTTTTCAGGTTTTCTGTGGCCCAGCTGGGAAATCTGGAACCGCTTTACCCCTCTAGATGCTGAGTCCTGATTTCTGTGTTTTGGAAAGGCACTTGCCTTTTCTCTCTCTGCTGGTCACCTGCCTACCTGACCTCACTATGGGCTGGATCATGCCTAGTGTATGTTAGGAAATGACTTGTGACAACTTTAGTCTTTGAAAAGAATTTTAAATATGATATAATTTTAGACTTACAGGATAGTACAGAGATCCCCTAGTCTTCATCTAGCTTCTCCTAAAGTTAACATCTTACAGAGCAGTTATTGAAACCAGGTAATTAACACTGTTACAATGCTATTAGCTAAACTTCAGACTTTAATGGGATTTCCCCATTTTTCCAGTAAAATTTTCTCCCTGTACCTGTATCAGTCCAGAATCCCACATTTCATTTAGTTGTCATGTCTCCTTAGTCTCCTCCAAAGTGTGACCATTTTTCTATCTTAAGATTTCTTGTGACCTATACACATTTGAAGAGTACCAGTTAGGTATTTTGTAGAATTTTCTTCAATTTGGATATGTCTGCTGTTTTCTCATGAGTACATTGAGGTTATGGATTTTCAAGAAACAATCCCACATAGGTGATGTATCCTTCTCAGCATATGGAAAATATTCATCTTGATCACCTGATTAGGGTGGAATCTGCCAGCGTTCTCCACTGAGTAGTTACTATTTCTCCCTATGTAATACATATTTAAGTGAGTCATACTTTGATGCTATACCCAAAACTCCTGTTTATCCTTAAACTTTCACCACTAATTTTGCCATCACCAGTGGATCTTGCCTGCAGCAATTATCAGTGTGGTGTTCTAATGGTGATTTTCTGCCTCTCTTGTTCTTCTACATTTAATTAGAATTCTTCTCTAAGGAAGAGTTCTCTGCATTTATTTATTTATTCAGTCATTTATATCTGTATGGACCCATCAATATTTATTTTTTTACTTGGGCTATATCTATTATTATCCCTGTTAATTTTGCTGCTCAAATTGTTCCAGATTTGACCATTTTGAATTCTCTCAGATCAGATACTGAGTCCTTTTAACATGGCTGCATCTTCCTCCCCGCTTTTCCCAAGGATTTACTTACTGTCTAGCCCCACAAGATGCTCCAGGGTTATCTTGTATTTTACCTGCCCCAGTTCTGGAGTCGACTAGTTTTCCAAGGAGCTTTGGTTCCTTTTATTGGAGAAGGAATTTAGAAACCAAAATCTGGGCATTTCGGTGTGCTCATGGCTACTAGGGAGTATTTTTTTTCCTAGGTCCTCTCAGCAGACAGAACTGGAAATATATGTTCCCATTTACACACACTTACATATATTTCTGTATTGCTCTATGCTTCTGTGGGTGTGTATGCATCTCTGTGTGTGTGTGTGTGTGTGTGTGTGTAAATGAGTTCACACTGATACCTCAGACTCTTTTATAGTGTAGAACCAGGGTTCATTTTAGAAATGTTCCCCTTTGCTTATGTGTAACTTCTTCAACAGTTTCTCTAGAGAAACCTGGTTTAATTATCTACAGTATGTTTACTTATTTGTTCAATTAAGAATGCACATAGTTTCACAATTTCTAACCCGGTGAGCAACTTACTGAAGTGTTTGTGTACAAGTCTTTCTGTATTTAGCCTTGCAACATCCAGGCAAACACTGCTTTTAAAAGTTACTTGGTTTAGCTCCTTTCAGCAACCCTGCAGCGAGGCTATGTAATCAATTTGTACTGCAGTCATAGTCTGCATTCCATTTTGGGTTCCTCCAACAACCTGGTTGATTTTAATTTGCAAAGTAGAACACTCTTTGTGGAATAAAGTTTGCTTACATTTTTTGAGTATTTTTGTGTCTGTATTTATGAGCGATGCTGGTCTGAAATTTGTTTTCTTGTGATACCTTTGTCTGGTTTTGGTATCAGGTTAATACTGCCCATGCAAAATGAGTTGGGAAAGCTTCCTTCCCTCCTCTACTTGTGGAAGAATTTGTAGAAGGATTGGTACAATTTATTCTTAAAATATTTGGGAAGATTCACCAATGAAGCCATTTGGTTCTGGGTTTTTCTTTATGGGAAAATTTTCATTTACTAATTCATTCTCTTGTTAGAGGTCTAAGGTTTTCTAATTCTACTTGAGTCAGTTTGAATAATTTGTGGCTTTCTGGGGACTTTGCCTACTTCATCTAAGTCATAGAATTTGTTGGCATGAAATTGTTTGTGGTATTTTCTTATAGTTCTGATATCGCTAAGGTAGGAGATGATATAGTTTCCTCAATTCCTAATTGCTTTCACCGTTTGATATTATGTGGGGCTGGGAGATCTCTTGTGGACCAATATCCTGAACTCGGCACTCCCACCCCAGAGGCACAGACCTGACTCCCAGCTGGAGCACCAAGATCCTGTTAGCCACACGGCTCAGAAGAAAAGGGAGAGAAAATAAATACATAAATAAATAAATTAATTAAATAAAAAGAAATAAAGTTATTAAAATAAAAAATAAAAAATTATTAAGATTTAAAAAGTAATTAAAAAATAGAAAAAAGAAAGAAAGAAGACAGCAACCAAACCAGAAAATAAATCCAACAATAATAACAAGTGCTAAAAACTCTAGTATAGAAAACCCAAAATACGGACAGACAGAACCCTAGGACAAATGTTACAACAAAGCTATACAGACAAAATCACACAAAGAACCATACAGATACACACTCACAAAAAGAGACAAAGGAAAAAATATACATATAAACATTTAAAAAAAGGAAGAGAGCAACCAAATCAATAAACAAATCTACCAGTGATAATAAACTCTAAATACTAAACTAAGATAAACATAAAACCAAAAACTAGTCAGTCTCATACAGCAAACGCCAAGTCTACAGTTGCTCCAAACGTCCACTGCCTCAAATTTGGGATGATTCATTGTCTATTCAGGTATTGCAGAGATGCAGCGTACATCAAGATGATTGTGTAGATTTAATCCACAAGGCTGCTGGGAGAAATTTCCCTTTCTCTTCTTTGTTTGCACAGCTCCTGGGGTTCAGCTTTGGATTTGGCCCCGCCTCTGAGTGTAGGTCACCTGAGGGCATCTGTTCCCTTTTGGGAATTCTGAGGTCTTCTGCCAGCATTCAGTAAGTGTTCTGTAGGAGTTCCACATGTAGATGTATTTCTGATGTATTTGTGGGGAGGAAGGTGATCTCCATGTCTTACTCCTCCACCATCTTGAAGGTCTCTGGCACTTACTTTTGAAAGATAAGATGGATAGGTACAAAGTTTTTGGATTGATACATTAATCACCTCACCACTTTGATATTAAGCACTGTAAGTTTTGCGTCTGTTGGGCAATGCATCTTCAAGGATAAGACTTTCTGTTCTTGTTTCAGGGCCAGTCATTCAAATGTGTACTTGTACACTCCAGTATGTGTCTTGGGTGAGGTATTGATCCTCTGTTTACTTACAGATAAAATGGAGATAATCATAAGTGAGAGTTAAACTGTGTTTATATAAGTCCTCTATGATGTCAAGTGCTTTGCATGTATTATCCCTCTTATTCTTCTTCATGCAATCACACCTATTTTTGTCTTTTACAGATGATGGAGCTAAGACCCTGAGCAATCAAATAACTTGAGAATGGTGACATCGTGACTCATCTGCATAGGAGCTGACCCTCAAACACGAGCACCTGTTCTTGTAGTGCAATATCACATTCCATGTAGGCTCATAAATAAGATAATCATAAACATAAATAAGATAAATAAGATAAAAAAGTGCTAACTGTCATGTGTGCCATATACTTCAGTGTTTGGTACATTTTATCTCTTCTTATGACTAGTTCCCCCCTCTGTTGACTACATCTGTCCCCCCTTAGAGAATCCTCCTGCTTCACTTGACTGTCATGAGAATGCTCATGTTTCAGCTCAGGTGCTGGCTCAGGACGCTCCTCAACCCTTCATTTCCCAAGGAGCCACAAGCAGTTCCAGTTTCCATGCAAAGCTTGAGGGAAGCACCCCTTCCTCCTTCCGGAACACTCTCTGTGTCATGCCACTGAAGCGCCTGTGTGTCAAGAGCATCATGAAACGCCTTGTCAGTGGCACCATCAATTTCAACCTCTGACCTCCCTCTCTACATAAGTGCTCAAGTCAGATACATGAGACTAGGTCAAGGACAGATGCCAATCCACTGTCCTGCACACACACTCCTCCTTCTCTCTTGTTTCTTTTCCCCTCAGATTTCACCTGTCTTCCCATCCCACTTCCAGCCACCCATCTTCTCCATCACCAGCTTTATCAAATCCAATTTAGTTTCCTATTCTAGAATAGTGAGAGCCAGGGCAGAGCTTCAACTGTTTAAGAGAATAGGGGCCTGAGACCTGAATCAGAGATAAGTCCTAAATGAGGACGAGAAGGCTGAGGCAAGAAGTGACATTAACAGTGGAGCAGAGGGCTCTGTGAGGCCAGTGCCAGAGGAAGACTACACTGTTCTAGATTGGGACAGGGAAAGAGAACCTAGTGTTAGGTGGAGAGAAAAGTGATCCCAACCTAACCATCCCCTATGGGCCCCTTCATGGAGCCCATGGAGGAGGAGGAATTCCCACAGCAGACTTCCCTGGGAGAGAGTCACTGATTGTGGAATGATAGACACTGGACAGGCAAAATACGACCCTTGCTGCTTAGGGTTGAAGCCTGGCATTTGTTTCCTACAGCCGATGCTGAGCATCAGGGGATGGCAGCACCAGGGTACTAAGAAGGTTGGCTATGGTCAAGACTCCTTTTCCTTCCCCTATCAAAGATCAGACAGATACACAGCAGGCTGGCTCAGGGCCTCAAGGTATGATAGGTGATTCAGGGGACACGTGCCAAATTTCACAGGCTTAAGTGCAAGGGGAGTGTCTAGCATCACTTAAGAGACCATGGGCTTATGGAGCGGCAGCCTCCTGGATGAGACAAGTGCTGACCTGGGGTAGGTACATCCACTGCTTCCACTTCAGCATGGTCTGCTGCAAAGATGATACCCTGACCTCCGTATGTGAGACTCTTCTCTCAGAGGCCTTAGGTTTATTATCAGAGATATTTGCATTTTGTGTTTTGTATTCTATTTTGCCTCTTGTGGCCATAAAAGGCAGGGTCTGCCTCTTTCCTACGGATGTGGATATCATTTGTATTCATCATCTTGTAAATGAAGGTGTCCACAGACAAGTGACTGGATATGGAGAGGTGGACAGGAGCCAGGCAGAAAACGGAAGCCATGATTCTTTCCCTATTAGATCAGTGGGGTCAAAAGAGGTGGGTACCCCTTCTTTGTAAATGCAGTTAAAAGTCTTTTTCCCTCCACTCCCTGCCTTTATCCAATGTTAATGATATTCTCCTATGAATGTACATGTATAAACATAAATGGCACACAGAAAAATTTGGTACCATTAGTTTTACAAAAATGGGATTATAAAATATGCACTTTTGTGTATCTTGTTTTTCTTCCTTAACAACACATCTAAGAGCTCTGCTCTTAGAGCAGATAGGGATCGTTCCTTTCAAGATCCTAATCCTGATAGTCACCTAGCCCTAGAGTATCAACCCAAACACTAACCCTAATTCTTATATCTAAAATGTGCTAACCTTGAGGCATTACCCCAACCTTAACTCCAGCCCTAACATTAGGGTCCTCACCAGAACCCTATTCCCCAGACCCTATAAACTCTAATGCTGACTCTGAGGCCCTAATCCATGTGGAATGAAGCTGCAGTGTACTCACTAGTTTTTAAAATTTTTATTGGAGTATAGTTGCTTTACAATGATGTGTTAGTTTCAGGTGTACAGCAAAGTGAACCAATTATACAAATACACATATCCCTTCTTTTTCAGATTATTTTCCCATATAGATTATTACAAAGTATTGCAGATAGTTCCCCGTGCTGCACTGTAGGCCCTTATTAGTTACCTGTTTTATATGTAGTAGTCTGTATATGTTAAGACCAATCTCCTAATTTCTCATTTTCCCCCATTTTCCCCCTTTGGTAACCATAAGTTTGATTTTGAGATCTGTGAGTCTTTTTCTACTTTGTAAATAAGTTCACTTGTATCATTTGTTATTAGATTACACATATAAGTGATATCATATGATATTTGTCTTTTTCTGTCTGACTTACTTCATTTAGTATGATAATCTCTGGGTCCATCCAAGTTTACTGCAAATGGCATTATTTCATTCAATTTATGGCTAACAATTCCATTGTATATATGTACCACATCGTCTTTACCCATTCCTTGGTTGATGGATATTTATGTTGCCTCCATGTCCTGGCTATTGTAACTAGTGCTGCAATGAACATTGGAATTCATGTATCTTTTTGAATTATGGTTTTCTCCAGATATATGCCCAGGAGTAGGAGTGCTGGATCATATAGTAGTTCTATATTTAATTTTTTGAAGAGCCTCCATACTCTTCTTCATAATGCTTGTTCCAATTTACATTCCCACCAACAGTGCAAGAGGGGTCCCTTTTCTCCACATCCTCTCCAGCATTTATTGTTTGTAGAATTTTTGATGAATGGCCATTCTGACCGGTGTAAGGTGATACCTCATTGTAGTTTTGACTTGCATTTCTCTAATAATTAGTGATGTTGAGCATCTTTTCATGTGTTTGTTGGTCATCTGTATGTCTTCTTTGGAGAAATGTCTATTTAGACCTCCTGCCCATTTTTTGATTGGGTTTGTTTTTTGATATTGAGCTACATGAGCAGTTTGTATATTTTGGAGATTAAACTCTTGTCATTTGCTTCATTTGCAAATATTTCCTACCATTCTGAGGGCTGTACTTTTGTTTTGTTTATGTTTTCCTTTGCTGTTCAAAAGCTTTTAAGTATAATTAGGTCCCATGTTTTATTTCTGTTTTTATTTACATTACTCTAGGAGGTAGATTTTAAAAGATATTGCTGAAAAAAAAGATATTGCTGTAATTTATGTCAGAGAGTGTTCTGCCTATTTTATGCCTTTTCTAAGAATTTTAGGGTATCTGGTCTTACATTTAGGTCTTTAATCCATTTTGAGTTTATTTTTGTGTATGGTGTTAGAGAGTGTTCTAATTTCATTCTTTTACATGTAGCTGTCCAGTTTTCCCAGCACAGCTTATGGAAGAGACTGTCTTTTCTCCATCGTATATTCTTGCCTCCTTTGTCATAGATTAGGTGACCATAGGTGCATGGGTTTATCTCTGGACTTTCTATCTTGTTCCATTGAGCTATATCTCTGTTTTTGTGTCTCTGTTTGAATAATGTAGCTTTGTAGTATAGTCTGAAGTCAGGGAGCCTGATTCCTCCAACTCCGTTTTTCTTTCTCAAGATGGCTTTTGCTATTTGGGGTCTTTTGTGTTTCCATAAAAATTGTGAAAACTTTTGCTCCAGTTCTGTAAAAAATGCCATTGGTAATTGGATAGGAATTGCATTGAATCTGCAGATTGCTTTGGGTAGTATAGTCATTTTCTCTGTATTGATTCTTCCAATCCAAGAACATGGTATATCTTTCCATCTGTTTGTGTCATCTTTGATTTCTTTCATCAGCATCTTATAGTTTTCAGAGTACGGGTCTTTTGCCTCACTAGGCAGGTTTACTTCTAGGTATCTTATTCTTTTCGATGTGATGGAAAATGGGATTGTTACCCTAATTTCCCTTTCAGACTTTTCGTTGTTAGTGTGTAGGAATGCAAGTCATTTCTGTGAATTAGTTTTGTATCCTGCAACTTTACCCAATTCATTGACAAGCTCTAGTTGTTTTCTGGTAGCATCTTTAGGATTTTTATGCATACTGTCATATCATCTTCAAATAGTGATAGTTGTAATTCTTCTTTTTCAATTTGGATTCCTTTTATTTCTTTTTCTTCTCTGATTGCCATGGCTAGAACTTCCAAAACTATGTTGAATAAAAGTGGCGAGAGTGGACATCTTTGTCTTGTTCCTGATCCTAGAGGAAATGCTTTCAGTTTTTCACTGTTGAGAATGATGTTAGCTGTGTGTTTGTCACATATAAGCTTTATTATGTTGAGATAGGTTCCCTCTATGCCCACTTCCTGGAGAGTATTTATCATAAATGGGCGATGAATTTTTGAAAAGCTTTTTTCTACATCTATTGAGATGATAATATGGTTTTTTAACTTCAGTGTGTTAATGTGGTGTATCACACTGATTGATTTGTGGATATTGAAAAATCCTTGTATCCCTGGGATACATCTCACTTGCAGGGTGTGTGAATCTTTCAATGTATTGTTGTATTCAGTTTGCTAGTATGTTTTGAGGGGTTTTGCAACTATGTTGGTCATTGATATTGGCTTGTAATTTTCTTTTTCTGCGGTATCTTCGTCTGGTTTTGGAATCAGGGTGGTGATGGCCTCATAGAATGAACTTAGGAGTATTCCTTCCTCTGAAATTTTTTGCAAGAGTTTCGGAAGTATGGGTGTTAGCTCTTCTCTAAATATTTGATAGAATTCGCCTGTGAAGCCATCTAGTCCTGGACTTTTTTTGTGGGAAGTTTTAAAATCACAGTTTTGATTTTAGTATGGGTGATTGGTCTGTTCATATTTTCTGTTTCTTCCTGGTTCAGTGTTGAATGTACCTTTCTGAGAATTTGTCCATTTCTTCTAGGTTGCCTATTTCATTGGCATATAGTTACTTGTAGTAGTCTCTTATAATCCTTTGTATTTCTGTGGTGTCCATTGTAACTCCTCCTTTATCATTTCTAATTTTATTGATTTGAGCCCTCTCCCTTTTTTTCTTGATGAGTTTGGTGAAAGGTTTATCAATTTTTATCTTTTCAAAGAACCAGCTTTTAGTTTCATTGATCTTTTCTATTGTTTTCTTCATCTGTATTTCATTTATTTCTGCTCTGATCTTTATGATTTCTTTGTTCCCACTAACTTTCGGTTTTGTTTGTTCCTCTTTCTCAAGTTGCTTTAGGTGTGACTTTAGGTTGTTTGAGATTTTTATTGTTTCCTGATGTAAGATTGTATTGCTATAAACTTCCCTCTTAGAACTGCTTTTGCTTTGTTCCATAGGTTTTGGATCATCATGTTTTCATTTTCATTTGTCTCTAGGTATTTTTTAATTTCGTCCCTGATTTCTTCACTGATCCTTTGTTTGTTTAGTAACATACTGTTTAGCCTCCCCGTGTTTGTGTTTTTCACAGTTTTTTTCTTGTAGTTGATTTCTAATCTCATAGTGTTGTAGTTGGAAAAGACGCTTGATATGATTTCAATTTTCTTTAATTTACCAAGGCTTGAGTTGTGGTCCAAGATGTGATCTATCTGGGGGAATGCTCCATGTGCACTTGAGAAGAAAGTGTATTCTGCAGCTTTTGGGTGGAATGTTCTATAAATATTAGTTAAATTCATCTGGTGAAATGTGCCATTTAAAGCCTGTGTTTCCTCATTGATTTTCGGCCTGAATGATTTGTCCATTGTTGTAAGTGGGGTGATAAAGTCCCACAATATTGTTACTGTTGATTTCCCCTTTTAAGTCTGTTAGAATTTGTGTTATATATTGAGGGGCTTCTATGTTGGGTGCATATATATTTACAATTGTTATATCTTCTTCTTGGATTGATCTCTTGATCATTATGTAGTGCCCTTCCTTATCTCTTGTAACAGTCTTTATTTTAAAGTCTATTTTGTCTGATATGAGTACTGCTATCCAGTTTTCTTTTGATTTTCATTTGCATGGAGTACCTTTTTCTATCCCCTCACTTTCAGATTTTATGTGTCCCTAAATCTGAAGCAGGTCTTTGGTAGACAGCATATATATGGGTCTTGTTTTTGTATCCAGTCATCCAGTCTATGTCTTTTGGTTGGAGCATTGAATCCATTTACATTTAAGGTAACTGTTGATATATATGTTCTTACTGCCATTTTCTTAATTATTTTGGATTTGCTTCTGGAGGTCCTTTTTCTTCCCTTCCTCTTTTGTTCTCTTCTCATGTGATTTGATGACTATTTTTAGTGTTCTGTTTTGGGTTGCTTTTTCTTTTTTTGGTGTGTGTTTATCTATTGTAGTTTTTTGGTTTGCAGTTCCCATGAGGTTTTGACATAGCTCTCTCTCTCTCTCTCTCTCTCTCTCTCTCTCTCTCTCTCTATATATATATATATATATATATATATATATATATATATATTTATATTTATTTATTATATATATATATACACACACACAAGGTTGTTTTAATTTGTTGGTGTCTTAATTTGAAATACATTTCCCATTTACTGCCTTTGTACTCTCCTCATGGTTGCTTGTTTTGGTATCATATTTCTGTGTGGGTGATTTCCTACTTTTACTGTATGTTTGCCTTTACCAGTGGGCGTTCCCATTTGTGATTTTATTGTTTCTAGTTGTGGCCTTTATTTTCTTTCTTTTTTTTTTCTTTTTTTACCACCTAAAGAAGTTCTTTCAGCATTTGTTGTAACGCTGGTTTGGTAGTGCTGAATTCTCTGACCTTCTGCTTGTCTGTAAAATTTCTGATTTCCCCATCGAATCTGAATGACAGTCTTGCTGGGTAGCATATTCTTGGCTGTAGGTTTTCCCCTTTCATCACTTTAAATATATCGTGCCTTCTGGCCTGCAGAGTTACTGCCGAAAAATCAGCTGATAACCTTATGGGGATTCCCTTGTATGTATTTTTTGCTTTTCCCTTGTTGCTCTTAATATTTTTTCTTTGTATTTAATTTTTGTCAGTGTTTGTTTAATATGTGTCTTGGGGCGTTCCTCCTTGAATTTATTTGGTATGGGACTCTGTGCACTTCCTGGACTTGAGTGAGTGTTTTCTTTCTCATGTTAAGGAAGTTTTCATCTATAATCCCTTCAAATATTTTCTCAGGCCCTTTCTCTTTGCCTTCTCCTTCTGGGACCCCTATAATGTGAATGCTAGTGCATTTAATGTTGTCCCAGAGCTCTCTGAGACTGTCCTCATTTCTTTTCATTCTTTTTTTCTTTATTCTGTTTGGTGGCAGTGATTTCCACTACTCTGTCTTCCAGATCTCATTTTTGTTCTTCTGCCTCAATTATTTTGCTATTGATTCCTTCTAGTGTATTTTTCATTTTAGTTGTTGTGTTATTCATGTATGTTTCTCCGTAAGTCTTCTAGTTCTTTGTTAAACATTTTTTGTATCTTCTTGGTCTGTGCTGCCATTCTTTCTCTGAGATTTTTGAATCATCTTTACTCTCATGACTCTGAACTCTTTTCCAGGTAGATTGCCTAGCTCCTCTTCATTTAGTTGTTCTTCTGCAGTTTTATCTTGTTCCTTTGTCTGCAACATATTTCTCTGTCATCTTATTTTGTCTCACTTTCTGTCTTTATGGTCTCCTTTCTGTAGGCTGCAGGATCATAGTTCCTCTTGCTTCTGGTGGGTGAGGTTGATCCATGGGCTTGTGCAGGCTTCCTGCTGGGAGGGACAGGTGCTTGCCCTCTGGTCTGTGGAGTTGGGTCTTGTCCCTCTAGTGGGCAGGTCTGTATCCTGGGTGTGTTTTGAAGTGGCTGCAAGCTCAGTACAACTTTAGGTAGCCAGTTGATGGGCGGTTCTGTGTTCTTATCTTGCTGGTTGTTAGGCCTGAGGTGTTCCAGCATTGGAGCCTGAGGGCTCTTGGGTAGTGCCATGTCTTGGTGCTGAAATGGGGACCTCTGGGAGATCTCACGCCAATCAATATTCCCTGGGGCCTCTGCCACCAGTTTCCTTGTCCCCACTGTGAGCTACATCCTCATGAAACCCTCTAAGACACCTAGGTAGGTCTCTCCCAGGTTCCTATCAAGGTACTTTGTGCTGGGTTCCAGTGCATGTGAGACCTTGTGTGTGCCCTCCAACAGTGGAGTCTCTTTCCACCAGCTGTATGGAGCTCCTGCACTCAAGCCTTAATGGCCTTCAAAGCCAAACACTCTGGGGTTTCTTCCAGACTCTGATGCAAGACTCTCGGACTGTCCTGAAGGGCTATTTTATGTGGGAACGTCCCTATGTAGCCTGAGTGGATTTACTTTTGTGTGTGTGTGTGTGGTGTGATGGCTGCTTGTATGGATGTTCTTTACTGTATGCTGGCCATTAACCCCTTGATAGGAGTTGTGACTGATGTTGTGGTGACCAGAGTCTGCACTGGATATTGAGTGGGACCTTCCCTTTGCTCTGTGGTTTTCACTGCTCTGCCAGGGGCAGGGTCTGCTCTTTAGTTGTTGGAGTAGAGCTCCCCAGATCTATTTCTGAGCGTGTTTCTGATCTTCGGTGTGAGGTAGGAAGGATTGGAGTACTCCCACTGGGAGAGAAGCCACTGAGTGAGTATTCGCCCCCTAGAGCTGCTCACTTGTGAGCGTCCTCTGTTGTGTCACCTTTCACCCATTGTGCAGGCTCACAAATTATACCATTGTTGGCACTGTTCTTGGCCCCGCCTTAACTGTGAGTATGCCAGCAACTGGCCCTGCTGTCTCTCAGGCATTGTTTTCACCATGTTATCAGCACAGATCCACTGAAGCCAGGTCCCAGGACTGCAGTAATCATGCAGCTGGGCCTGCTGTGGGTACCTTGGAGGTATCTCAGACTCTGGCTTGGCCCAACCTCCACATGTATGTGCCCACAAAGCCCACAGCTGCTAAAGTTAGAGCTGCTAAAGCTGGAGCCCAGCCAGGTGGGAAGGGGCTGAGGCAGCAACTCACTGGGCCAGGCAAGCCCAGTCAGGCAGGAGGGGGTGGGAGCAAAGACTGACTGGGGTTCATGAGGCGCCTCAGGTGGGAACCCCTTGTAGTGGTCCCAGAGGCAGGGGCCAGGGCATGGAGAATGTGTCTGCAATGACGGCCCCATCCTTTGTGCACCACTCAACAATGGTGCTTTGCTTCTATGACAGACCAGACTTCTTCCACAAGCATTTCTGTTTGCGGAGCTCCACACTCTGGTTCCCTCAGGCTGTCTCTTCACAGCCAAACCAGTCCTCTTCCTGGTCTGCTCTCCAAACTCCACGTTCCAGCACCCAGCCGCTGTCCACACAAGTAGCTGGGGCATGCAGAGCTGTGGCACAGACCATCTGTTTGAGTCTTACTTTGTCTTGCCTGCCATATGTCAGTTGCTGCACTCTCCTCTGAGCTCCTGAAGCACCCCTCCTGTCCCAGCTGATCTCCCCACTTTTGAGGAGGACTACCCTAGATGCAGGAACCTCTCTTCTCCTTCAGCACCCCCCAATGGGTGCTTCCGTTTTTCTTTTTTCTTTTTCTTTCTTTCATCCTGCCCAATTATGTGGGGATCTTTCTTGTCCTTTTAGGTGTCTGAAGTTCTCGGCTAGTGTTCAGCAGGTGCGCTGCAAGAATTGTTCCACTTGTAGATGTACTCTTGATATATTTGTGGGGAGAGGTGAACTCCCTGTCCTCCTACTCTGTCATATTCATCAGCCCCTCACCAGGAAAATATTTGCAATATCATCTTTGTATGTGATCTTAGTGAATATTTTCTCGGAATGGATATCCATGAATGAGATTGTTGGGTCTAGGAATAGATATATTTTAATGCTATTGGACATCATTGCCAAATTGTTTTCCAAAATAGACTGAAAGATGTTTCCTCCTGGGACATGTGAGAGAACCCATTTTCTTGCATCATCACCTGAAATAGAATTTATGACCTTAAACTTCTCCACATTTGAAGTAGTCTTTTAAGTAGCTATGGGGGTGAGGGTTGGGAAGAGTGGAACCCATTCATTCCTAAACTTTAAAGGACTTGGTGTGCCCAGGAACTACTCCAAGATCCGCATCTGCAGAGAGAAAGGGGACTTGGGAATAGGTGGCTCCACCTCCCACACTAGCCAATCTAGAGGGCCCTTGTGGCCCCACCCCCAGAAGTGAGGACCTAAGGGGTTTCAGACAGAGATGACAGGCTCTTGGGTCATCACAGGATGAGGGAGAAGGACAGTCTCCTGGTGTGACCCTGGAGCAGGGCTCTGACTCTGAGCTCTCATTGACTTATGCCCTGAGTCATAAGTCCAAGGTCCAACCTTCTGGAGTCCCAAATGAGCCTGACTCAAGGGATTAGGTCAGGGGGTGCTGTGGACAGGAGCTGCTTCTATGAGTTAGTCATTAAAACTGGAGCATACCTGTTTTTCTGGGCATGGGAAATCCAAGAGAGGAAGGGTTGAATTTCTCAAGAAATAAGGGGGCCAAAATGAGCCAGAAAGAAATCAAAGGGAGTATCAGGATGGGGAAATTTTCCTCCTGCCCCTTTCGGGTTCTTCTGATTAGTTATAACAATTAAATTGCCACAAGATAGATTAACAGGAGAAAAAAACCATTTAATTCATAAGCACAGAGGTCTCATAGAAATGGGACTCCACTCTATGAGTGGACCAAAGGGACCAAAATGGGCTGTTTGATTACAAATCATTTTAGACAAACAATTTGTGAAGATTTAACAAAACAAACGGGCTTGTGTTTGGGGTAACAGACTACTGAAGAAGTAACAAAGCTTGTTTGTACATCTTTCATAGTCTAGAATTCCTTAACTCTGGTGATACGGATGCTTTCAATCCTCCTGGTACAGGATAGATACTTTCACATGGGAGATTTATCTCCTGCTTTCAGGAGGAAAGGGGGTGTCAGAGTGGTGTTTTAACCACCCACAGGCTGTTTCTCAAGTAACTTTAATTCAAATAATCAATATGCCTTTGTGGCAAAATTTGGGATGGTCTTCCTTAGGCCCCAACAGGAGCATGGAAGGGGATGCAAGACAGAGGAACTGGGAGACAGAAGGAACTGAAGGAGCTGACAGGGTGCCCTATAGTACAGAGTCATACCCCCATCTCAAGCCTGGGTCTGAACAGGAGCAGGGGGCTGGAGGCTGGGGGCTTGGGGTCCTTTCTATCTGCATCCTCCCTGATGTGGGAGACCACTGGGTCCCCCTGGTGCATCACTAGGCAGAACTGGGAGAGGCATCAATCCCACAAACCTTTTGTAAATTTTGGAGATTTCTCTTTTGTCAGTCACATCATTTGCAAGTATATTCTCCCATTCTGTGGGTTGTCTTTTCAATTTGTTTATGGTTTCCTTTGCTGTACAAAGGCTTTTGAGTTTAATTAGGTCCCATTTGTTTATTTTTGTTTTTATTTCCATTACTCTGGGAGATGGATCAAAAAAGATATTGCTGTGATTTTATGTCAAAAAGTGTTCTGCCTATGCTTTCCTCTAAGAGGTTTATAGTATCAGGTCTTACATTTAGGTCTCTAATCGATTTGGAGTTCATTTTTGTATATGGTGTTAAATAATGTTCTAATTTCATTCTTTTATATATATCTGTCCAGTTTTGGCAGCACCATTCATTGAAGAGACTTTTCTCCATTGTATACTCTTGCCTCCTCTGTTGTAGATTAATTGACCACAGGTTCTTGATTTTATTTCTGGGCCTTCTATCCTGCTCCAGTGATCAAACAGCTCATTTAGCTCATATCTAAAAACAAACAACGCAATCAAATAATGGGCAGAAGACCTAAGTAGACATTTCTCCAAAGAAGACATATGTGCCCAGAGGCACATGAAAAGATGTTCAACATTTCTAATTATTAGATAAACGTAAATCAAAACTGTAATGAGACATCACCTCAAACCAATCAAAATGGGCATCATCAAAAAGTCTACAAAAAAATACATGCTGGAGACGGTGTGGAGAAAAGGGAACCCTCCCTATGCTGTTGGTGGGAATGTAAATTGGTACAGCCACTATGGAGAAGGCTCCTTAAAAAACTAAAACTAGAGCTACCATATGATCCAACCATCCCACTCCCGGGCATATATCCAGGGAAAACCATGGTTCAAAAGAATACACGCACCCCAATGTTCATTGCAATGCTGTTTACAATAGCCAAGACATGGAAGCAACCTAAATGTCCCTTGACAGATAAATGGATCAAGAAGATGTGGTACATATATACAAGGGAATATTACTCAGGCATTAAAAAATTGAAATAATGCCATTTGCAGCAACATGGATGGAACAGGAGATCATCATAGTAAGTGAAGTAAGTCAGACAGAGAATATCAAATATCACAGGATATTGCCCATATGCAGAATCTTAAAAAAAATTGATGGAAGTGAACTTATTTATAAAACAGAAAAAGAGTCACAGACTTAGAAAACAAAGTTATGGTTACCAAAGGCGGAGGGATAAATTGGGAGTTTGGGCTTGACATATACACACTACTATATTTAAAATAGATAACCAACAAGGACCTACTGTATAACACAGTGAATTCTCCTTAATATTCTGTAACAACTTAAAAGGAAAAGAATTTGAAAAAGAATAGATACATGTATATGTACAACTGAATCTAATGCAACATTGACAATCGACTATATTTGAAAATAAAATAAAAAGATAAATAAAAATTAAAAAATAAAAGTAAAATATAAAAAATCCTGCAAAGTGGCTCCCTGTTCATTTGCATACACCCCACCCCCTCAGAGCCCCTCCTTCCACTCTCACCCTTACAAAGGAGGTGCAGAATTTCCTGCCAGGGCAAGAGCCCAGTTCCCAGGTGGAAGTGCTTTCCTAGAAGGACATGAGGAGGGAAGAGGTCCATTCTGGGACCTCAATCCCCCCTTTCCATAAACACATGGAAGAAACACATTTTAAAAGCATCTTGAAATGGATAAAAATGGAGAATTTCTAGGGAAGAAAATAGAGACAACAGGACTAAAAGGAGGGCGAGAGTGAAAAGGACAGGGGGAAAAACAAAGCCAGAGCTGCCTGTCCCCACCCATGGGCACGGCCACTCAGAGGCCACCTTGAAGTTGCAGCTGGAAGGGGCAAGCTTTGATGGTCTGAGTGATCAGCCTTTTGTAGCTGGAGTCATGCTCTGGGAAGTGGGTGGCAGGGAGAGGAAACGTCAAGAACAGAGACAAGTTGGGGTCTGGGGCAGAGGTAGACACTTAGGGCCCACAGCCTCTAGAGGGAGCAGTACTGGGGATTCTGGGAGGTTGGAGTCAGCACTGAGGGCAGAAGGGAGCATGGGAAGCAGAACAATGGAAGCTCCAGGAGGTGGAACTGAGGAGACGCCTGTCCAGCTCCGCTTGTCCAGAATGAAAACACCCTGAAGGGGGATCCTGGAGAGAAGGGCACAGACTCCTAAAGACACTCCCCCACTCTATCCCTGGTCTTCCATCTCAGCTTTTCCCTCCTCTGGAAGGGCAGATACTTCTGTTATGGAGCAAAGGACTTGATGCCTGAGCAAAGGGCTTGATGCCTGATGCACATAGAAGCCAATGCTATGGCACCAGCTTTTGAGAAAAGCTTTATTGCAAGGAGGCAGGGGGCAAGGCTCAAATCTGTCTTCCCAACAGCAAGGTGAGGTTGATATCTACAGGTTCAGGTTTTGGAGCAGAAAGGGGGAAAAAGTGGTTGGTTATAAAGTTTAAGGGAGTGATGGATTCTTATGTGTAGGGCTTCATACTTCTCCATGGCTAGCATGTGCAAATTCCTGGAGAGCTGGTATGAAACATGTGGGGGAAATATGGGCTGTGATGTCAAAAGGTCATGCATTGGACAAGCAAGTCTATTTGCCACAGACTCCAATCTGCCATACTCTTTCCAACTGGTTTCCGTCAATTTTGTCACGTTGTAAGAGGAGGTGATTTTTAACAGCCTGCTTCCTTATCTGCAGTTCTGTAAGATAAGCTCAAGAATTTCTCTTAGTGATGGGTTTTTTTAACCCTATGGCACAAGGTTTAATTTCTAGTCATATTAGTCTGTCCTGTGACAGAGATTCCCTCTAGCTATGAAAGGGAAAGTTCCAAGACCTTTCTAAGGTTTTGAAGTTGAATGCTGTCTTACCCATCTTCAAATAGGAATCTTCATCAGGAGATCCTGGTTTCAAGGCAGGTTGAATGCATCTCCATTTTCTTAATTGTTTGGGGTTCATTGTTGTAGGTATTTTCCTTCTGTTGTGTTTCTTGCCTAGAGAAGTTCCTTTAACATTTGTTGTAAAGCTGGTTTGGTGGTGCTGAACTCTCTCAGCTTTTGCTTGTCTGTGAAGGTTTTAATTTCTCCATCAAATCTGAATGAGATCCTTGCTGGGTAGAGTAATCTTGGTTGCAGGTTTTTCTCCTTCATCACTCTAAATAAGTCATCCCACTCCCTTCTGGCTTGTAGAGTTTCTGCTGAAAGATCAGCTGTTAACCTGATGGGGATTCCCTTGTGTGTTATTTGTTGTTTTTCCCTTGCTGCTTTTAGTATGTTTTCTTGGTTTGTAATTTTTGACCGTTTGATTAATATGTGTCTTGGCATATTTCTCCTTGGATTTATTCTGTATGGGACTCTCTGTGCCTCCTGGATTTGATTAACTATTTCCTTTCCCATATTAGGGAAGTTTTCAACTATAATCTCTTCAAATATCTTCTCATTCCCTTTCTTTTTCTCTTCTTCTTCTGGAACCCCTATAATTC